>NC_052516.1:1930233-2091353 GCF_014356525.2 Nilaparvata lugens | reverse complement strand
AATTCGGGGAAGAAACAGTTTTTGGCTGTGCCTGTTAGTCCTTCCCCAATCATTTAAAGAATTGTGTTCGGTTCATCAAAAGTCAATAAATAAATATAACGAGCGAAGCTCGGTGCCCCGATATTTAATATGAATCATGAATCTATTTTGAGGTATTTTTTCATTTATTTCTCTAGACTCTAGTAATGCACAATTATTGAACTTATATGAGAAGGCACAACAGGCTTATGCCCAAAACGGTCCCTTTTCAAATTTATACTACAGTCCAAATCAAAATCAAGGTTAAGCTACTATCACTCATTGAAATATCCATTTACACTTCGCTTGATAAAAAATATAAATGTATCTCCAACATTTTTAACATTGCAAAACTAATGTCATTAATTGTGAATGTTATACTAGACCAACTAACTTGAGGTTGGTTCCAAAATAAAGTTCAACGAAAATAGGCTAATCAAAAACGGAAAATCCACTTAAAAGGATTTGATAGAAGTAGTTTTGAACAGTTATAAGATTAAACACTAAAAACATCACAATCTCTTCCAACATAATAATGAAACATGACACTGATATAGACTAACACATAGGGTTGTTGAACTTTGTTTTGAAACCAACCACGAGTTAGTTGGTCTAGTATAATATTCACAATAAATGACATTAGTTTTGCAAATTAAAATATTCCAATGTAGGCCTACTGTGCTACTGTATAGAAAGAATCAATAATGTATAGTGTAATAATAGTAATAATTTCTGTGATTGCCAATGGATTGTAACCAGAGGAGTTTATTGACAAAACATATACATAATTGTTATATTATACATACAAAATTGCTAATACTAAACTTAGTTCTAATATTATTATGATACCCCACTATAATAATGGACTATGTGTCGGGGTGGTCATAATATTCTTTTCTAAACCAGAACTAAGAAACAGAAATAAGATTAAGGATACAAGAGTTTAACAAACTGTCTAAGGAAACAGGATACGGAAACAGGATAAGGAGACAGAATAGGAAGTATATAGTAGGAGAAAATTCTTGTGAAACAAGTTGTAACTACAAGGAAAATTGACAGTTTTCTTCTGAATTATAACAAGGTAAGAGGAAGTGTCACGTTGTGAAGTAAGAGGAAAATAGGCTAATCAAAAATCAAGACAGTTATAGGGAAATTCTCATTTTTTATTCCCTGAATAATCAAGAATTTCAGACAGGGATTCCCATTTTCTTTTAATTCCCTAATTCAGTCAGCATTTCATATAAATCAATATCAATACATCACATCTAATCAATGCTGAAAGTTGTAACTGAATTTCACTAAACACGATTCCATTATAAATGTATGTAAAAATTGAAAAATGAAAGTAGGCCACCCTTTTGTCAACTTTATTTTATTTCTTACAACATGTTTCAACTTATAATTTGATTTCAAGGCTGTGAAAAGCTAAAAATGAACTTTCTACTGGTAATATTCTTCAAAGTTTTTCGATTTGTATATCATCAAGCTATCAAAATGAAAAAGTTTTCTCAGGAAAACATTTTTTTCCGATCATTACTTTTTGAGATAAGAGCGCCTAAAGTTTAAATTTTTTGGACAGAACATTTCAAGTACGGTAAGAGATAAATCCATGAGATTTAGAAGATAGATTCTTCATGGTATTTGTTGATCTAATAAAACAAAAATTTCCTGAAAATATTAATTTTTGAGAAAGTTATTCAATTTACTAAAACTGAACAAAAATAACTTTCAGTTGTTATTTTTGGTAAATTGATTTTTCATTTTCAACTTTTTCATTTTGATAGCTTGATGATATACAAATCGAAAAACTTTGAAAAATATTACCAGTGGAAAGTTCATTTTAAGCCTTTGCACAGTCTCTAAGTGAGGGAGTATAAATAATTTATATAGCCCAAGTAATGTAATATTACAATATCATTTCGTTATAGAACTAACTTAGTATGAGAGGTTAAGTATAAGGATCGTTTCTCTTCATTGATAAAGATTTCACAAAATTAACTGACCCAGAGAAGATTTCTTATCAAAAAATTGAAATTAACTTCAATTGTTAGAAAAAGTTTGACAACTGATAACAATAATAGACAGGCTTTCTAAAAATGTTATCACAAAAAATGAATCAAGAAAAGTTGAAAAGTGTGGGAAATGAAATCAAAGAAATTGAGCCTAACACAATATGAATGATCCGTTACTAATTAGGAGATAGATTACTGACCAAGACAAGAAAAAAATTATTTCTGAGAGAGTTATCAAATATCTCAGAATTTTACCATATCTGACTAAAAAAATGTTCGTCTATTCTGTAATGAGATTCACGCTATAAAGTGTGTGAAAATGATAGAACGGCAGAGTTGCCAATTCTCTGTTACCAGCGCCTTCTATATACCGGTAGAAGGTAGATGTGATTCAAGTTATTACGGTAATCTAATGTAATATCAATTATTGTTGATAGTTGTTGAATAATAATCAACTCCATGTTGAATATATTTTATTCGCCAAGAAAATTCATCCCGGTTATCTGATGACTGATGTAATATCGATTATTGTATAACTAGCAGGTAACCCGTGCTTCGCAAGGGTCTTTCTTAAAACTTGACGTAATGAAATCTAGATGAATTCAAAATAGGCCTATAAGAATCCTCGGTTGATTAATAATTTATATGCTGCATTTCAAGTGAATCATGTAATATCGATTATTGTATAACTAGCAGGTAACCCGTGCTTCGCAAGGGTCTTTCTTAAAACTTGACGTAATGAAATCTAGATGAATTCAAAATAGGCCTATATGAATCCTCGGTTGATTAATAATTTATATGCTGCATTTCAAGTGAATCAGTATGACCACCTTTTAATTAAAAAAAGAAGTTGGATTCAAAATGGCGGAAAAAATTTGGGTTTGACGGAAAACCTGTTTTTATCATTCGAAAAGGATCCCCAATCATACCTATCTTCCCTTTTAATAGAAATCTTCTGCTGCTTCTATACAAACTGGAAGCATGACAAATAATTGAAAACTTGACAAACTGAAAACTTGATGTAATCAAATCTTGAAGAATTAAAATTGGTCTATAACCACCCTCGGTTAAGCAAGAATCTATATGCAAAATTTCAAGTTAATCAGTCCAGTAGTTCTGACGTGATAATGCGTCAAACATAATTTCCCTATACTTTACATCTGTATAGGCTACGTTTATAATCCAGTTCTTTCCTTTATTATAGTATAGAATATGATACATTAATGGATGATCATTGTTATTTTACTAAAAGATAGAATAAGTTGAATAGTTTCCCTTTCAGAGGGAGTTTTGACAACCCACAAAACTCATTTTTCATTTTGAAGATATAACGAAAAGGTGCATATGACTTATTTTTTGCTCAGTTGCAAAATACCCCTCATTCCAATATTAAAATTTCGACTGACTGTACAGTGAGTCAGTCATTCTATCAGGGCTCGAATAATTTTGAATTTTTAATTAAATAAAATGGAAGAATATATTTCTTTATGTAAATAACAACACCTTCATTCAAAGACATATTAACTGCATGCGTTTTCATATTGCCTATACAGCATTGATGAAACTGTAGACGTTTATTTAGAACTTTGTCTCAAAAATTGTTTCTAGCTGAAAAATTAATAATCCGTGCCACGTGTAGGCCTAAACATTGCATCAGGAAAACGAAGTTTCAAAACTATGTTTTTCAGGTAGAAAGCAATATAGAAACAGATGTTCCTTTTTTATTTCGACCATATGATTTGGTGATTTTTTAATGAAATCAATAATGTACCATTATTGAGTTTTAAACATTAATTCTGAAAAATCTAGAAGGAAAATTGAAATTTGGGCTTCCAGGTGCACGAGATTGATATTTTTAGAATCTATGTGCAAAATTTGGAGATCTAAATCATTCCCGTTTTTCCGGTATGCAATCCACAAGTTGACATGTTTTGATGCGAACAAACACAACCCTATACTCTCTCTTATTATATAGATGATGAACTCTATCTCAAATATAATATTTTATACGCCAAGAAAATAATGATATTTTCTCATTATCTCATAATAAATATTATTTATGATTGACAAAGAGTATTTTGGTAGTTTATTATATTATACTCTTCATATCCAACAAACAAATGGCAACAGTACGGAGCTAGAAAAGGATGGAGCTGTTTGCTTTGTCTATGGAAGACAAGGATGGCAAACCAGTTTCAATGTAAGTGCTGACTTTATAACGTTAATCTCGCTATAGAAAACTGATAAAGAGATTGAGAAGGAATAATATATTATTAAAGTAATTGAATGAACTTGATTGGAGTGAAACTTTATTTATCCTCACAGTAATTAATTTCAAGATAAGGAGTGTAAACATAACCTATTTTTGGACAATTTCTGTCTATATTTGGGGAAGGAACAGTTGTGGGCTTTAAGCCTGTTGTTCCTCTCCCAATCATTCATAGTTGACAATTATATTGTAATCTATTATATTATATTGTATCTATTAATGTAGAAATAAATAAATATATTCTTTTATAAAGAGCTAGCTCCGCAAGGGTCTATTTTAAAACTTAACAAACTGAAAACTTGACGTAATGAAATTTTGAAGAATTGTTAATTGGCCTAAAACCATCCTCGGTAAATTAAAATCAGTGTCAATTAAGAATCTTTATGCAAAATTTCAAGTTGATCAGTTGAGTAGTTCAGACGTGATGATGCGTCCATTCGTGAATTTCCTATCCCGTACGTGTATAAACCCCAAACGTGTATGAGCCAATTTTTTCCTTTATTATAGATTGGCGAAAACTTGGAACTTAGTTTTCAAGGTTCAATAGAAAAATAAACAAAAACAACAACAATTCATAATTGAATACACGTGCATTATAATCTCAAGAAAACACTGAAGCGAGATCAACTTTAAACTGTCAGTATTGTTTTAATGGGAAGCATTGATGTTCTTTATAGTCAAGACAGTTTAAAGTGGATCTCACTTTCGGAGAAGACACGTGTTAACTCACTGATTATGATGAAATAAATTTGACAGTTGTTGTAACACAAAAATTTAGCTGAAACTGTGAGAAAAACTATTTTTATTTGAAAGATGGATAAAAAAATTGGAGAAAAAATATGCTGATGTTGGTTGAAAAAAAAAATGAATGAATCGAAATTTGAATGGAATTTTACAATCGTAAATGAAGGCCAATTTGTCAAATTGATGAAGTTTACAAATTTGGCTTGAGCTACAAATTCATTACATAACAGTATCAATGAACCAAATTATTGTTTATCAAGTTTTTACTTTCCTTGCCCTATTACCATAGGTAAGGAAAGTATTGCTTTCCGAAAAAAATTAAGGTACCCCAATTTCTAAATTTCTATACGTTTCAAGGTCCCCTGAGTCCAAAAAACTGGTTTTTGGGTATTGTCTGTATGTGTGTGTGTATGAGTGTATGTGCGTTGTGTACACGATATCTCATCCCAATTAACGGAATGACTTGAAATTTTGAACTTGAGGTCCTTTCACTATAAGGATCCGACACGAACAATTTCGATCAAATGCAATTCAAGATGTCGGCTAAAATGGCGAAAATGTTGTCAAAAACAGGGTTTTTCGTGATTTTCTCGGAAACGGCCAACGATTTTGATCAAATTCATACCTAAAATAGTCATCGATAAGCTCTATCAACTTCCACAAGTCCCATATCTGTAAAAATTTCAGGAGCTCCCCCATCATGCAGATAGATTCCCAATTATCAGGCTTCAGATACAATTGAAACAAAAAAAATCAAGTGGAGTAGATTGAGCATGGAACTCTATAATTAATGTTCAGTAACATTTCCACCTAAAATTGAAAATAAGCTTTAAATTCGAGAAAATGTGATTATTCAATTGCAACTTATTGTTGATTCTATTAAATCATTCACTATGAAGCAGACCTCATGTGTGTCTCCAGCGTTATTGCCCTGTCACCAGCTGGCTCAAATCTTTGAATAGTAGACTTGAGATGCGCGGGAACACTAGCGTCAGGTGATCAATTTTCATAACGGCAAGGAAAGTTGTGTGAGTGCGCCACACCAGATTTTTGTTATTAAAACTTCATATTCTAAATTGAGATGATATTTAGTTTCTAATTAGATTCATATGTTGGATTTAGAAGCTATTGACTCAAGTTGATTTTACGTAAGTTGAGAAATATCTCTCCGACTTGATTTAAGTAAAACGGCTAGATGTCTAATATTCTAGTCTCTGCCCATGAGAGTAGAGTTTAAACATCATTGGTGATCACAGCTGATTGATTGCCAATCATAAGGCCTGACCCGGGACTTCCAATATAGGAGCAGAGAGAACTCCTATAATTGCTATTATTAATTCTGTGATAGGAGGTAGTATCACAGAATTAATAATAGGAGTTTTATTATAATTCTTGTTTTATTATTTCATTATTAATAGTTTTATTATTGGAGAATTATAGAAGTTTTCTCTGGTAGTATATAGGAGGTCCTGCCTGACCTATATTATAGATTCTTCTGCTCAATTATAAAATATAAGACGAGACATCTACATTGGCAGTCACTCTGCATCTCTTGCGATTTTATGTCAATAAATATTTTATTTTTTATTTATGTATGTTTAAGTTTTAGTTTACAAGGAATAAACTTGATGATGGTGTAACAACTGAAACTAGTATCTCAAATTGTTACAATAAATTGGTGGTATGACAATATCAAGTCGTTTTCATTCAATATGAATTTCTACCACAGCAACATAGAAAATTCAGAGGTTGGAAACTAACTAAATTTCTTTAGCGAGGTCCACGTTATAATGGCTGTATTTGATTAACATTGGTGTTGCTATCCTTGTCTATCATTCAACAAAACAGATAGCGCTATCCTTTTCTGCCTCAGCAACGTTTCCAGATCGTTTTGTAGCCATTTAGAAGAATTATTACCAAAATATTTAATCTCAATGCTGAAAATTGAATCTAAATGCTTCAATCATTGAGAAATATATTTTCTCGATGAATAGAAAAAATTGATTATTTTAAACAAGGATGAACATTTAACATTACATCAGATATACCGGTATCTATAGAAGTCACTGCCTTCCAGATCGTTTTGTAGCCATTTAGAAAAATAAATTACCAAAATATTTCATCTTAATTTTTAAAATTTATTATTCAATCATTGAGAAATATAATTTCTTGATGAATAAGAAATAATCATTGATTATTTCAAACGAAAATGAACATTTACATTACATCAAATATACCGGTATCAGGTATCCTCTATAGAAGGCAGTGACAAGGCAGATAATCGGCAACGTTGTCCTCCTATCTTTCTCCACTGCCATTATAGCGTGGACCTCACTATTCATTTGTATAATGGGAGTGGAGAATGATAAGAGAAAAAACGTTGCCGATCCTCAGCCTTGTCAATGCCTTTTATAGACGGTAGCTGATACAGGTTTATTGATGTAATATTAACTGTTATATTCTCGTTCGAAATAATCAATTATATTTTATTAAGCAGAAATAATATTTTTCAATAATTTCATAATGAATTTCATAATTAAGATGAAATATTTTGTTAATTAATTAATAATTCTACATTGTTAAAGGACGATCTGGCAACAGAGCAAAGCGAGAGAGAGATAGCGCTATCCGCTTTGTTGAATGATAGACAAGGATAGCAATACCATTGCTAATCAAACACTGCCATTATAACGGGACCTCACTATAGATTCAATTATTACAGATCATATTATGAATAATATCGGGGCACCGAGCTTCACTCGTTATTTTTATTTATTGATAAACAGAACACAATTCTCTAAAATGATCGTGTTTATATTTCACAGCTGGCTATACGTCATCTTATGAATTTCGGGGATGCGATATTTTGATTTTTCACATACTCACTCGCTCACTCACTATTTTACTATCCACAGCTGTTTCAGCCAAGGATGAATTATCCTTTTAATGTCGTTCAGCGAGTTTTCTCAAGGATAAGACCTAGTGCAATCGAATCTTTATATCATAAACCTACTATGTTCCAAATTTCGTGAAAATCGTTGGAGCCGTTTTCGAGATCCGTTAAACATAAATAACCAGATATAAGAATAGCCAGATATAAAAATAACCAGATATATAAATACAGAAATTGCTCGCTTAATATAATAGGATATGATTGTGATTGAACTACAGGTAGACGCAAAACTATAAGAACTGTATAATCCACGTCAAAGCGGTAAAACTGTTATTATCATCATAATCATCCCACCCATAAATCATGCACAAGTCTAAAACTCACTTTCATCAATAACATGGAAAGAAAAAAAAATTAAAATTGAAATTATTTTAAAATCACTTACTGTATATTCAGAATCACATCAATAAAATCAAATTTATGAAGTAAAATCAACTAATTAACTGTACTATATCAACTATACCACAATAAATCAACCACTCAATGGATCAACTATATAGCCTAATCAATTCTCCAAATCAATCTTAAAACCTGAATAAAATACCGCATTAACTTCGAACAATACTTTAATGCACAAACACTGTTGCAATTCACATAACAAACTGAACAATCGTTAAATGCAAACGAACCTTGAAATCTGAAATTATTGAAATTACTTTTTTATCACTTCGAAACGTCTCAGTGATTCATTCTCGAAGAGCCCCATAAATTTAATCTTCAATTAGCTCACTGTAATGATAAATCTTATGATGCAATAAAAAACGAACTCAAATCATAGGAATTTAATTTTCTTTAAGCACGTTCACACGTTTTAAACGGAGAATTTGAAGATTAAACTTTTATAGTGTGATATCTGCCCTGTTTGTTTGCAGCATCTGTTCTCTCTGTCTAGAATGATAATAGACGTCTGGTTTTCGGCTAAAATTAGTTATCAATTGTTGCACTTGATAACAACGGTATTGTATTCAATTGTATGTATAAGGAGTTAAAAATCTGGTATCATGAACGCTACTAAAGCTTATAGGATTGTGGAGAGGTTCAAGTTTATATTGAGCAATGAAATCATAACAAACAATTTTATTTCTGTTTTAATTTGTAATGATTGTAGGCCTAAGAGCAGCCTATTACTTGTAGTTTCAAAATGCTTCTAATTTGAAATTTCAAGACTTCAACATCAAGAGGTCAAGAGCAGAACCTTCAATACATTCAATACCCTTTGAAATACTGTATTCAGATGAATAATTGTGTAGTTCACAGTAGTTTAAGGCTGTGCAAAGGCTAAAAATAAACTTTCTACTCGTGATATTTTTCAAAGTTTTTCGATTTGTATATCATCAAGCTATCAAAATGAGAAAGTTTTCTCAGGAAAACATTTTTTCCCGATCATTACTTTTTGAGATATGAGCGACTGGAGTTTGAATTTTTGTGACAGAGCATTTCAAATTCGGTACGATATAAATTCATGAGATTTAGATGATGGATTCTTCATGGTATTGTTGATCTAGTAGAACAAAAATTTTTGGGAAAGTTATTCAATTTACCAAAACTAAAGTTATTTTTGGTTATTTTTAGTAAATTGAATAACTATCTTAAAAATTGACATTTTCAGAAAATTTTTGTTTTACTAGATCAACAATACCATGAATAATCTATCCTCTGAATCTCATGGATTTGTCTCTTACCGAATTTGAAATGTTCTGTCCCAAAAATTTAAACTTTAGGCGCTCATATCTCAAAAAGTAATGATCGGAAAAAAATGTTTTCCTGAGAAAACCTTTTCATTTAGATAGCTTGATGATATACAAATCAAAAAACTTTGAAAAATATCACAAGTAAAAAGTTTATTTTTCGCCTTTGCACAGCCTTGAGAAGCTAGTTTCAAAGTTGCAAGGATGCTGAGAAATTTTGAAAGATGTGAATAAAGATTACTAAAATACAAGTACTTTTGGAATGAATGGAAAAACACAGTTCTATTTTTGTCTCATCCACATTTATAAGACTTGTAAACAGGACTGCAGTTTCGGTTTTGAAGTCAGCACATATTCAGCTGAAGTGAAGCTAACTACCTGTGTACAAGTCTGATGTGGATGTGACAAAAATAAAACTGTTTTTACTTCCCTTGCCCTATTACCATAGGTAAGGAAAGTATTGCTTTCCGAAAAAAAATTAAGGTACCCCAATTTCTAAATTCCTATACGTTTCAAGGTCCCCTGAGTCCAAAAAAGTGGTTTTTGGGTATTGGTCTGTATGTATGTGTGTGTGTATGTGTGTGTGTGTGTGTGTGTGTGTGTGTGTGTGTATGTGTGTGTGTGTGTGTGTATGTGTGTATGAGTGTATGTGCGTCTGTGTACACGATATCTAATCTCCCAATTAACGGAATGACTTGAAATTTGGAACTTAAGGTCCTTACACTATAAGTATCCGACACGAACAATTTCAATCAAATGCAAGTCAAGATGGCGGCTAGAATGGCGAAAATGTTGTCAAAAACAGGGTTTTCACGACTTACTCGAAAACGGCTCCAACGATTTTGATGAAATTTATACCTAAAATAGTCATTGATAAGCTCTATCAACTGCCACAAGTCCCATATCTGTAAAAATTTCAGGAGCTCCGCCTCATCTATGCAAAGTTTGATTTTAGATTCTCAATTATCAGGCTTCAGATACAATTTAAACAACAAATTTCATGTGGAAAATATAGAGCATGAAAATCTCTGCAATTAATGTCTCGTAACATTTTCACCTAAAATTGAAAATAAGCTCGAAATTCGAGAAAATGTGATTATTCAATTGCAAACTGTTTGCAACTGTTGATTCTATTAAATCATTCACTATGAAGAGATAACAGACCTCGTGTCTCCAGCGTATTGTCCTGTCACTAGCTGGCTCATATCTTTGAATAGTAGACTTGAGATGCGCGAGAACACTAGCGTCAGGGGATCAATTTTCATAACGGCAAGGAAAGTTGTGTGAGTGCGCCACACCAGATTTTTTATCAATTATGGAGAAATTTCACAAAATAAATTCTTATTCAACATACTTTTAGAATGTTTAAAATTGGCATTGACAGTTGAAACAACTAACAACAACAAACTATAGTTATAATTTTTTTATTGATTTGATATCTTGCCGAAAATACAGCTTGATATTACACCCACTGTAACTGTTACATCAATCAACAAATCTCCTTCTTCTTCTACTTCTTCCTTCTCCTCCTCTCCATCTCCTTCTTCTTCTTCTTCAAAGCCTGTTTCTACTCTTATAGGGCTTCTCCTCACTTCTCAATGTAATACGATCTCCAGCTGCAGTCTGTCTAAAAATGAGAGCAACACTATACATTATTGACAAGTTCTCCTTCTCACTTCATGCTGAAGTCATCTAGAAGCTCTAGTTTTACAACTGCATTCTCAAATTTATTCTCAAACTTACACTAGAACGTAGAAAATGCATAAGAGACTGCACGTGTATACAAAAAACGTCAACAATTCAATGAAACTACTTGAAATTATTACTAGAGTACTATTACTAGTACACCACTTATTTATTGAAACATTTTCAAGTTCGAACCCACTAGAACGTATCATACCATGACCGTGCCCGTACCGACACATGCAAAAAAATATTCTTTGCATCATTTGGTATGTAATATACCCATTAGACCGTTCCGTCACCGGCCAAGCACGGAGCGTGCCATGCACGTCCAGGTCAACATTTGTCGGCCAGTATATTTTGTCTGTGACGGAACGCTCCTTGCATGGCACGTGACGCCTGCAAACCCCGTTGTAACCGCGCATGCACCGCGTTGGTAACCAGTTCCCGCTACATTCTCTTGCTAACTGACGCGTTCCCAACAACTTCTGACCGGGCATCATACGCGTATCATACGCGTACCATACGCGTAATGTACTGGCATAGAACGCTGTTGATCCGTTGTAGTGGGCATAGTTGTTATTTTACGTGCCTGGCATGGTCTGACACGGTCCGTGTCTGGTACGTTCTAGTGGGTTCGAACCTTTATCCAACAACTGGAGACTGATATTTTCTGTATAGTATAACCATAGAGAAACCATAGCGTAAGTGGATATCCCATGGTATAGGGCGTTTATGTCGCAACTTTTACTGTTATCTCAAACCAAATACTGTTGATTATTGTCGATTTTCACTGTTTTGTTGAGGAAAGAGTGTATGAACGGCACAATATGAGAGACTACCAGCGTCACACAGCTTCACGGGAAAGAATTACATGAACAATCGGCTTGAGATAACAGTAAAAGTTGCGACATAAACGCCCTATACCATGGGATATCTACTTAAGCTATTGTTTCTCTATGGTATAACTTTGTAGAGAAGGATGAATTATTTCTAATTTCTAAAACTATTTATGTTATTCGCACTTTTTTTATTTTTGCCTGAATTCTCAATCTACTCTTTATTAATAAGAATAATCTCTCATGACGACTTATGAGGTCACCAAAAAAGTAGGCTATACTTCTCGCAGTATCAGTCTGTAGGCAATTTTATTTAAACAACTCCAAAATGAATAAATTTGAACAGTTTATTTACTTCCTGAAATAAAGTTCAACTACAGAATGGTATACTGGAAGTAGATAACCTTCCGTTCAGACTTCATAGCCCGATAAGAGTGAAAGGTCCAGCATTTTGCTCGGGAGTTCGAGCTAGCGAACTTGACCTCAAGGTAATATCTTCTTCTTCCACTCTTCATCTTCTTCTTCTTCATCAACTTCTTCTTCTTTTTCTTCTTCTTCTTCAACTACAACTACCATTTCTTCTCCATGTTCTTGTGACCTACTGATAGAGCAATAATCACAACAGAGCTCAGAAAATCTCAGTGAGGATAGAATGTAATCACATTTTAATTAATGTAAATACACATTCAAAAAGATATAAATATCATATTTTAAAAATGTAATTACATTCAATACTCACTGGCAAATCTAATGGAATGTTTTGGAAATGTAATCTCTAGCGGCAGACTATTTAAGAAAGAAGGTGCTGATTCATCAGCCTACGTTTCAGTACAGTATTTTGTTATGGTTACTTTTTTACTTTCCTTGCCCTATTACCATAGGTAAGGAACGTAATGCTTTCCGAAAAAATTAAGGTACCCCAATTTCCAAATTTCTATACGTTTCAAGGTCCCCTGAGTCCAAAAACATGATTTTTGGGTGTTGGTCTGTATGTACGTGTATGTGTGTGTGTGTGTGTGTGTTGTGTGTGTGTGGTGTGTGTGTGTGTGTGTGTGTGTGTGTGTGTGTGTGTATGTGTGTGTGTGTGTTGTGTGTGTGTGTGTGTGTGTGTGTGTGTGTGTGTATGTGTGTATGTCTGTGAACACGATAACTCCATTCCTAATCAACCGATTGATTTGAAATTTTAAACTTAAGGTCCTTATACCATGAGGATCCGACAATAAGAAATTCAATTCAAAATGACGAATAATTACTAAAAAAAACCATGTTTTTCACGGTTTTCTCGAAAACGGCACTAACGATTTTCTTCAAATTTATATCATGGATAGCTATTTATTAGCCCTATCAACTGACATGAGTCTCATTTCTGAGAAAATTGCAGGAGATCCGTAATATTCTTGAAAAAATGACGGAATTTCTGGGAAAATTGCAGGAGATCCGTAATATTCTTGAAATAATGACGGATAATCACTAAAAAACCATGTTTTTCACGGTTTTCTCGAAAACGGCTCTAACGATTTTCTTCAAATTTATACCATGTATAGCTATTTATAATCCCTACCAACTAACATGAGTCTCAATTCTGGGAAAATTGCAGGAGCTCCGTAATATTCTTGAGAAAAATGGCGAATAATTCCCAAAAAACCATGTTTTTCACGATTTTCTTAGAAATGACATGACCGATTTTTTTCAAATTCATACCCTGTATAGTTAGTTATTTATCAGCTCTATCAACTGACATGAGTCTCCTTTCTGGGAAACTGAAGGGGGGTCCACCCCATCCTTGAGAAATGGACTTTGTAACCTCCTTCTCGTGCATGAGGTAGGTAGGTAGAGCAGTTTATAAAAAGAACACATAGTCAAGATATTTCATCTGTAGAACAGCTGTTTTGACGACTTTTAAAAAAATCATCGAATTTCGAAATTTACACAAAGGAAAAAGTACTCTGAAAACAATTATATATACACATATACAGAAGTCTGATCATAATTTCAAATATGTTGCCGCCAATCGTTATTATGTTATTCCCCTTGATTATTCTCGTTTAAGATTGCGGCTTACAGTTCAATGAGCAAGGAAAGTTGTGTGAGTGTACCACACCAGATTTTTTGAAGAACGATCGACTGTTAATTTGTAGTTTGTAGCCAGTGAGTGTAGAATGTAATGTAATTAATGTAATTACATTCTATACTCACTGTTAGTAGCATCAATGTCGTACTACGATTGATTGGAATGTTGATGATTGGAGATCAGACCAAATTCACACTCAGTAATGGCCAGTGAGTGCAATTTAAATTAGAATTACATATTTGAATTTAAATTTGAGAAGCCTGAACCATAGAGAAACAATAGCGTAACTTATGCCTAAACTCTCTTTGGCTTCAGCACTTGGGTTTGTACCACAGCCATCTCTATTAGCAGCAGTGGCGCCATTTCACCAAACTGCTAGGGGGGGCAAAAACCAAGAGGTATGTGGGGGGGGGAAGGAATACCCCCAAAGGATAAAGGGTTCTGGGGTTTTCCCCATAAACTTTACATTCGAAGATGTTATTATATGCTTCATTTTTCCAGTTTTATACAAATGTGGTTGAAGTATCAATACAAACTTATACATTATTAGTTATTGAATCATAAAATTGTTATTGGAAATATAGGCCTACAGTAGTGGCCCTGTAGCTAAAGGCCCTAAAATAGGAATAAACTGAAACAGATTTCTTAAAAATCATGGAAAAAGATACATTTTTCTTCTACAATGACAATTTCATTGGGAATCATACCAATATTGGGAATCATTGGGAATCTAACTTTCAGTTAGAAAGCTAAAGAAACATTAAGCTGTTCCCATAATTCTCACCAACTCTGTACCAAAGACCTTTAAAGATGCATAGACTCACATGCAGCGCTAGTGACGTACTTGGAATTGAAATCCGCCATTGAGGGGGCAACCCATAAGATTATTACATACCAATGTCACCAATGCCTTTGTGATCTATAGTATTACAAATATGGTATATATAATATCTCGTGCTAAATTACCCCAATGGCGGACTTCAATTTCAAGTAAGAGCTATCATTGGGAAGGCATAGGCATTGTGGGTCTATATCTCTTTAAGGTCTTTGCTCTGTACATACATTTTTGATCGTCTGATTGTGCCCTTTCTTTTGCTTTCACTGTGACATCTTGCAACTTGTCGATTCTCACGTTGAAATTTATGCAATAACTCACTTATTCTGCCCTGATCAATAATTGTACCCTTTCTAGATTTAAGCTTCAACTATACCAGAGAGAAAAATGTATTCTTCATTACTCCGAACTTGTGGCCACACTTTCAAGGCAATTTTGCTACATTGTTGATACTGTAGAAGGAATTATACTAATTCTGTTTGAATAAGTATTAAATCAGTATGCGATTCTAAGGATTCGTGTAGATAGAGCCGCATTTTCATAATTTATCTGATCCTTAGGGGGGGCCTAGGCCCCCCCTGCCACCCTAAATGGCGCCCCTGATTAGCAGCCTACATGAGATATACTGGTATCAGCTAGCCTATCCTCTACAGTGGCAAGACAGAGAATCGGCAACGCTGTTCACTTATAATATTTGATCATAATAAAATAGAGAAAAGATTCGGCTTATACAGGTAGGGGATTGGAAATTCACGAATGACGCATCATCACGTCTCAACTACTCAACTGATTAACTTGACATTTTGCATATAGATTCTTAATTTACCGAGGATTGCTTATAAACCTATTTTAGGTTCAGTTCTTCAAGATTTCAGTACGTCAAGGTTTTGATTAGAACCTTGTGGAGAACGAGCTACCTGCTAGTCGAACATATTTATCGTCAGTTATACCATAGAGAAACAATAGCGTAAGTAGATATCCCATGGTATAGGGAATTTATGTCGCAACTTTTACTGTTATCTCAAGCCTATTACTGTCGGTTATTGTCAATTTTTACTGTGTTTCTGGAATGAGAGTGTAGGAACGGCACAATTTGAGAGACTACCAGCGTCACACAGCTGCATGGGAAAGAACTACGTGATCTATCGGCTTGGGATAACAGTAAAAGTTGCGACATAAATTCCCTATACCATGGGATATCTGCTCAAGCTATTGTTTCTCTATGGTTATACGCGGTAGTACTCTAAATAATATAACAATGATCGTATTAATAGGAATAAAACGTTATAAGAAGAGTATGCAACTGAATAATGAGACAATGATTATTAATTAACTGAAAAATTATACTAACAAAAACGTGAGTAGGCTGTAGGAAAACAATGCACCTGAATACTAAATTTACAATGCAGAATGAAGGTCTTGTCTTTGAAGATTCTGGTTCACTCTTTTACATAAAAAGTCATAATTCAACAAAGAATAGAGTCAGTCTTTTCTGGATCACGCGACTTCAATATAGTTTTCTTTTCATTGTTTTGATGTTGAACAATCATTGAGTACCTTTTCCAAATAATTCCTAGTCATTATTTTGAACAGAAGACCACATAAGGCGTTTGCAGACCAGTCGACAGGGCGGGAAGCTCTCTGTTTGGCTGATTTGGTTGGCGTTTGGGAATCAGATGATAATTAGTCTTTGAAAACTCCATGCAAAGAACACAGAGCTATTTGATTTAATTTATCTGTGGCTTGGAACAATAACTACCAATATCAATTTTTTTCAAAAATGAGTTTAATACACTAATACATAACTAATATCGATTATTTTCAATTCCAGAAGTGCCAATGTCCTATCTCAAAGCAATAAAAAGTTACCTTATAAAATTTATACTATCAATTTCATGATTTAGTAACTAAATTATAAATAATAACTGTTATTCCACTCTCAGAGTTCGAAAACTATCAATGAAGACATAATAATGTTTTTAGATTGTCATTTATACTTCGTGCCAGAACTACCAATGTCGACTTCTGCACTTCTAGCACTCGCATTTCTGTATCGAAATGCCGTAGTTCGAAAATACAAGGTGAACTTTCAAGCTGATTCCTGAGAGAGTTGATATTTTGACATAGCTAGTTCTTGCACCAAGCCACATTATTAACAACTGCTCATTTTGTTTGGAATATATTTATTTATTTATTTATTTATTATTTCATCACATTACATCATAATATTGGGAATACTCCCATTTGATAGGTGATTTGTCAAATAATTGCATCCTTAGAACTAAGTAAGATTTCTAACAGGTAAAATAAACAGTAACAGTATATAAAAATTATATAACAAAGTGTATTCTATATTAGGTCTATCATTATTCTTAGTCCTAAAAATAGAGCAAATGTGAGCATTTTAATTTGTGTCATTGAGTGCAGAGTTTATGGTTAATTGAATTCTGCCACCGAGTAGTACGCTTCATCAACTAAGACTCTTTTCACAGATTTCTTGAAAAGCTTTAGAGATTCGATTTTTCGAATGGTCTCAGGTAATTTATTATATAATCTTAATCCTGAATAAGAGGGATTTTTCTTATATGTCGCATGTCTATGGACTGGATACAACAGCAAATGCTGATTGCGTGTGGAGTAATTATGTCTCTCTGTGCAAAATCGAACAAATGCACAGTTTTTATATATTTTATTCGTCAAGAAATATATACTTTTTCCGAAAAAAATTAAGGTACCCCGATTTCTAAATTTCTATACGTTTCAAGGTCACCTGAGTCCAAAAAACTGGTTTTTGGGTATTCGTCTGTGTGTGTGTGTGTGTGTGTATGTGTGTGTGTGTGTGTGTGGTGTGTGTGTGTGTGTGTGTGTGGTGTGTGTGTGTGTGTGTGTGTGTGTGTGTGTGTGTGTGTGTGTGTGTGTGTGTGTGTGGGTGTGTGTGTGTGTGTGTGTGTGTGTGTATGAGTGTATGTGCGTCTGTGTACACGATATCTCATCTCCCAATTAACGGAATGACTTGAAATTTGGAACGTAAGGTCCTTACATATAAGGATAAAATGGCGAAAATGTTGTCAAAAACAGGGTTTTTTGCAATTTTCTCGAAAACGGCTCCAACGATTTTGATCAAATTCATACCTAAAATAGTCATCGATAAGCTCTATCAACTGCCACAAGTCCCATATCTGTAAAAATTTCAGGAGCTTCGCCCCATCAATGCAGATAGATTCCCATTATCAGGCTTCAGATAAAATTGAAACGAAAAAAATCAAGTGGAGTAGATTGAGCATGAAAATCTCTACAATGTTCAGTAACATTTTCACCTAAAATTGAAAATAAGCTTTATATTCGAGGAATTGTGATTATTCAATTGCAATTATTGTTGATTCTATTAAATCATTCACTATGAAGAGATAGCAGACCTCATGTGTGTGTGTGTCCAGCGTTATTGCCCTATCACCAGCTGGCTCAAATCTTTGAATAGTAGACTTGAGAAGCGCGGGAACACTAGCGTCAGGTGATCAATTTTCATAACGGCAAGGAAAGTTGTGTGAGTGCGCCACACCAGATTTTTACTCTAATATTGGCGTATGAAGGAGGCTCCTTTTTCCTTTATATTATCCTTGAAATGCAAAATTTCCACAAACCGTGTATATACGTCGACGCGCAATTAAAAAAGGAACATACCTGTCAAATTTCATGAAAATCTATTACCGCGTTTCGCCGTAAATGCGCAACATATAAACATTTAAACATTCAAACATTTAAACATTAAGAGAAATGCCAAACCGTCGACTTGAATCTTAGACCTCACTTCGCTCGGTCAATTATTAACAAAATGTTTATTTCTCCATCCTTATAGATTCTATTAGATTGAACATAACTTATCATACACATGATGAACATATTTATTTATTTATTTATTCGTAGACAGAATCACAATCATAAAAATATGATTAGGAAGGAACAACAGGCTTGGCACAAATCTATTCCATTCCCAAATTTTGATAAATTAATAAAATGTCCAAAAATAGGTTATGTTTCTACTATAAAACGTTCAAGTTTCGTACCAAAATATATACAAGCTAAACATTTTGAATTTATTGAAATCAAAACACCAAACCATATTTAAATATAACACTCAATTATCACTTCATATTGAATTAATCAAGTAATTTTATAAAATTTTTAACCCAAAAATACACACAGCTTCATATGTGTTTGTCAAGTTCCGTTCAATCTAATCGAATCTATTAGGATTATGTTATTAACATTGTGCTAATAACTTTGGTGTAAACGCAGCTTAAGTTTATTTATAAATTTATTGTTAAGAAAACGATTTGGTAACATTCAGGAGAAAGGATAGCGCCATCTGCTTTGTCGAATGATAGACAAGGATAGCAACACCAATGTTAATCAAATACTGCCATTATAACGTGGACCACACTCTCGCTTTACAGTATTTGAAAACACTACTCACGATCATTGAAAACAATACCATGTACTCTTCGTATAACAGCCAAATATGATTCCTATTAAATCATTGCTTTTTATAAATGTATTTAGAACACTACCGTATAAGAATGATGTCATCAGATGCTTCGGAAACGATTTGTTGAATAAGGTAATTGATATTTGCTTGTAAATTTTGGAGCATTGGTGTCATTCATTTTCTTTGTCTACGGCTAATTAGCACATCATTTCCTCTTTCTCTTCAACTTGTTTATATTTTCTTCTTGTTCTTCTTATCCTCATTTACTTCTTCTTTCCTCTTCACCTCATTTTTCTTCTCTTTCTTCTAGGATTTCTCATTTTTCTTCTGATTTTCCCCATTTTTCTCCTCCATTCTTCTAGTTTTTCTCCTCTTCTATCTTATTATTCTCCTATTATGTTGGCTTCCATTGGACTGCTTCTCATCTCTCTTTTTTGTATCTTTATTCAATATTTTGCCTTTAATATGCTATCCTATGATGTATTTGTATTCTATTGTAGTTCTTGTGACCTGTTTCCCTGTTGAATCAAATATTTCAAAATTGTATTTATAATATAAATCGATCTCCCTTCCAGAATTCAAGCAGTTTCGCTCTTGGAGAAAGGGACCACATCATGCCGGGCTCAAAATTTTCAACTGTTTGACGGACGAACTTAACAGTGTTGACAGTCTTGCTAAATTTTATACAGCTCTCAAAGATACTCTGACTGAATGCTGCCCGTATTCATTAAGAGAATGTTATGAGATCTTCTCATTGAGAAATTCTCATTGAAATCCTAGAGATCATAAAATCATTCAGGCGATTTTGTAAAATGAAAAACTTTCTCTCAATGTAGGAAAAACATATATTTGATATATTTGACATGTCGTACACCGTTTGAGCTGTGCTCATCAAATGCGGTTTAATACAATGAAATAACAATAATTATAATAATTCACTTTTCTGGAAAAACCGACATTACTATTTCAATTATTATATATATATATATACTACAGTATTATTATATTGTATCATATCAATGAAGAAAAATGAAGAAGAATCCCCTTTGGCAATACGAGAGAGTGCATTGCCGTGGCGTAGGCTATCATTAGAAAAAAATCTGAATTTTTCCCCAAACTTATTCATATTATTTGAGAAAGAGGGACTATTTCAATCATTTTTATCTGGTATGAAATGTATGGACGGTTATGAAAAGTATTGAATGAAAAATACTAAGAAATTGTCAACAAAACCACAGATTTATAGATAGCCTACTTATCCGGTTTCGGATATTACACCTCTGTTTATCAGAGATTGACAATGGTGTAACAACCGAAACTGGTCTTTCTAAGTATCAATAGATCTGTGGTTTTTTGACAATTTCTTAGCCTTTTTCATTCAATATGACCACAATGTCAACTTCTCAACTACACAAAAAGGTTTGGTGTAATAACCGAAACTGGTCTTTCTAAGTATCAATAAATCTGTGGTTTTTTGACAATTTATTAGCCTTTTTCATTCAATATGAATAGTTACCAAAATGGCAACTTCTCAACTACACAAATAGGTTATGAAAAGTATGAACTAGTATACCTTGAAATCAGAAAACCATGCACATGATTTTTATTACTAATCACAAAACTCATAAAGATTGAGCAGTTTAAAGAAAAAATGTCAGTCATGCGCAATTAATCAAACCAATGGACGGTTTTATTAAGAATTATTGAGCACAAGAATGAGGATTTTATTGTGCGTATCAATAATAGTGTACCATATTACACACAAAGTTTCATTAGTTTCAAGTTTAAACGTTTAAACCGAGTAGCCAGCCTACCGTGACAGCCTCTACTGCTATTGGCCGAGACCAGACACGCTCGATGACCATATACTAGTAGTTCTGTGAACAGTAGACCTCACGCAGTATTCTCATCCACAAGTACCTGATTGAAACTATAGTTCTTATGGAAATACAGCAATAGACTGGCTTCTCCACACATCTGTGTAATCACTTGTCAGCTGATTTATGATGAATAATTCTATAGTCTGATTTTTACTTTCCTTGCCCTATTACCATAGGTAAGGAAAGTATTGCTATCCAAAAAAACTTAAGGTAACCCAATTTCTAAATTTCTATACGCTTCAAGGTCCCCTGAGTCTCATCTCCCAATTAACGGAGTGACTTGAAATTTGGAACTTAAGGTCCTTTTACTATAAGGATTCGACATTAACAATTTCGATCAAATGCAATTCAAGATGGCGGCTAAAATGGCGAAAATGTTGTCAAAAACAGGGTTTTTCGTGATTTTCTCGGAAACGGCCCAACGATTTTTATCAAATTCATACCTAAAATAGTCATCGATAAGCTCTATCAACTGCCACAAGTCACATATATCTGTAAAAATTTCAGGAGCTCCGCCCCATCAATGCAAAGTTCGATTTTCTATTCCCAATTATGAGGCTTCAGATACAATTTAAACAGAAAAAATCAAGTGGAGTAGATTGAGCATGAAAATCTCTACAATTAATGTCATGTAACATTTTCACCTAAAATTGAAAATAAGCTTTAAATTCGAGAAAATGTGATTATTCAATTGCAAATTATTGTTGATTCTATTAAATTATTCACTATGAAGAGATAGCAGACCTCATGTGTGTCTCCAGCGTTATTGCCCTGTCACCAGCTGGCTCAAATCTTTGAATAGTAGACTTGAGATGCGCGGGAACACTAACGTCAGGTGATCAATTTTCATAAGGGCAAGGAAAGTTGTGTGAGTGCGCCACACCAGATTTTTTACTCTAATATTGGCGTATGAAGGAGGCTCCTTTTTCCTTTTATATTATCCTTGAAATGCAAAATTTCCGAAAACCTTGTATATACGTCGACGCGCAATTAAAAAAGGAACATACCTGTCAAATTTCATGAAAATCTATTACCGCTTTTCGCTGTGAATGCGCAACATATAAACATTCAAACATATTTAAACATTAAGAGAAATGCTAAACCGTCGACTTGAATCTTAGACCTCACTTGATTAACAGTGTAACAACAGAAACTAGTATTCCAAATTTTTTAAATAAATACTGTAATATCGGGGCACCGAGCTTCGTTCGTTATTTTTATTTATTGATAAACAAAACACAATTCTCTAAAATGATCGTGTTTATATTTCACAGCTGGCTATACATCAGCTTATGAATTTCGGGGATGCGATATTTTGATTCTCCACAGATTCACTCGCTCACTTTTTACTATCCACAGACGACGAAAGTCTCACCTGTTTCAGCCAAGGATGAATTATCCTTTTAATGTCGTTCAGCGAGTTTCCCCAAGGATGAGACCTAGTGCAATCGAACTTTTATATCATAAACCTACTATGTTCCAAATTTCGTGAAAATCGTTAGAGCCGTTTTCGAGGATCCGATGAACATAGATAACCAGATATAAAAATATAAACATACATACAAAAATTGCTCGCTTAATATAATAGGATATTATGCTGCTCATTCATTACAATTACTAGAGATTGATAAATAGTGTAACAACAGAAACTAGTATTCAAAATTGTGTGAATATATAATGTATATTCTGCTGCTCATTCATTACAATTTATTAAAGATTGATTAACAGTGTAACAACCGAAACTAGTTTTCCAAATTATTTCAATAAAGTAGGTAGTGGTTGTGACAATATCAAGTCTCTTTCATTAAAGATGAAGAACAGGTTGACAGAAAAAATTAGAGTGTGAAATAAGAGGAAAAATGGAGATGTTAACGAGAGTTTATCACTGTCATAAGTTCACGGTAATTTGTCAAAACGATTTGTTTTTGAAAACAGTTCGAAAATTATGTTCAAATGATTCTAAAACCTTGTTATCTAATTTGCTAATATGCACGGAGCTTATAAGGAAATGCGATAATTGTGAGAAATCTTGAGTATTTTTCTACCTACTATTATTAATTTTGGAAAGACTCAATGAAGTTCAATGAACAAATAACTTATTACTGCTAAATCATACTCGAGTAATTGGTAATTGGAAAATGCTCGGTAATTGATAATAATTTATTGTTTTCATGCACTCTTGTATTTCCTAAACACTTCTAATCTTAGTGAGAGAGTATAGAATGTAATTGTGTCATTCTAAATATACATACTTTTAACTTCTTCAATTATATCAAATTATTACAAAACAGTTGATTAAAATAATTTATAGCCTACAATACTTTTCTAATACGTTGCCAATGAATTAATTATGGGCCTATAGTATATGTCTATCAAGCCTTCTTTATGATTCATATAAATTGGCAGTATTTGAAATATGGGCGGCTGCAGTGGATATCTCTGCTTGTTTTCTGACAGCTTGAGGCCCGGTTGGACAACAGCCGGTTAAATTTTAACCGTGATTAATTTCACAAGAACCATGGCGTTTTTGATAAGACGGCTTCTCTGATTGGTTCTCGTGGAATTAAACACGGTTAAAATCTAACCGGCTGTTGTGCAACCGGCACTGAATGTCTCAAATTATTTCTCAATTTTTTTTAATACTCTGATTAGTAAATATAAATCTATACACCAACTAAAATACTCTATCTAGAACTCTAGAGTTATAGAGTGCTGGAAACAGAAAGAATTTTCAAGTTGGAAATACCTGCACGAGTGGGGTTCAACAATTTTAACTGGTAAAACAAGTACTGTACTTTGTATATTATTTATGCTACATGTTTAAAATGTTGGATTATTTCCAACACCAATAAATTCCAAGCTCTACACGTTTTCAGGCTCCGGTTATCTCTTCCTTTTCTATTTCTACTTCTACCTCATCTTCTTTTTCTTCTTCTTCTTCTTCTTCCACTTCTTCTTCTTCTTCTTCTTCTTCTTCTTCTTCTTCTTCTTCTTCTTCTTCTTCTTCTTCTCTTCTTCTTCTTCTTCTTCTCTTCTTCTTCTTCTCCTTCTTCATAGTCTTCTCCTCCTCCTCATATTCGTAATTTCTTTATATTTTTATTTACTTCTCTAAATTGAGTTAAAAGCCAGGATCCTCAGTTTCCCATCTTTAGATGTGAATCACTACTGGAAATATTAGTTAATTTCAATACTAAATCAACTGATCATCTTGAAATAATTAATCTTATCCATCTATTTTTTTAGAATCTATTTTCATTTATTTATTTGTTCATTTATACAATAAGTACATTATCAAATGATAAGGAGAGGAAAAATAAGGTAACCTTACCGTGAGGGAAGGTATTATCATACTCATCTCACCTATTAACTTACCATGGATTTATTTAAATTGACAAGTCTTTAAATTCGTATGTAGCCTGAATCACAATGACATGTGATTTGTATTTCACCGGTTCTCGAAAACGGCGCTAACGATTCTCACGAAATTCAGAACATAGTAGGTTCATCAGATCCTGTGAATGTGTCATTTATAAAATAAAAGAAACCGGACAAAATAGCTTCACTACAACTATTTTTTTTTTAAATCGACTTGTTCTCCTTCCAAATCTCGTACACATGAGTTCTTATTTTACTGTATTCGGATATTTGAGATTATGATTCAGGATATTAACTAGTCATCTTCCTTTCAATGCATAATGTGAAGAAGTGCCGTATCTAAAAGTCTACATTAATAATTTTCTATATTCAGGTTTAGGCAGAGAGTATCGAATGTACACATAAAGGTGCTTACAGACTGTCGCTCTGCTCCGCAACCGAACGTCACTCCAGCAGAGCGATTGATGATCGACCGGCGAGCAACAGTGGTTCGACCGGGGAACGCGAGAAGATCTAACATCTTCCGTAACGTTCATGATGGGGTGCGTTGGCGGTGCGACTGTGGTTCGATGGTGGTACGAGGTACGAGGGCGGTACGAGGGAGGAGCGTGCTCGGTGCGGGTTGGAAGCACGAATATGTGTACGCAGCTTTATATTACAATATCGGGGACCGAGCTTCGCTCTGGAGTACAATAGCATAAACAATTTATTACGAAAGAAGAAATTATAATAAAATTCATAGTTCATACAGAAAAATGTTCTATCTAATAACAATGAATTGAGATTTATTCCCAGAGGAATGCAAAAATTTCCCTCACAAAGGCCCGGTTGCACAAAAGCCAGTTAAATTTTAATCCTGAATAATTTCACGTGAACCAAATCAAAGAGGACCATTTCAAAAAGATAGTTTTACTGGAATTAATCAGGATTAAAAATAACCCGGCTTTTTTGCATCCGGCACTAAGTACCTGATTGAATGATTACAAAAGTTCAACAGCTGAGTCATAATTTTGACACAGTCCCACACACATGAACTCGCTCACTCACTTCCATCATCAACAGACGATGAAATAATTATTATCAGCTGTTTTTCCAAGGATGAATAATAATTATCCGTTTAATGTTATTCAACGAGTTTTCCCACGGATGAGACCTAGTGCAATCGAATTTTTATATTATAAACCTACTATGTTTATGTTTATGCTGTTCTTAGTGAGAATTTTGTGTGTATTTTTGGCTTCAAAATTCATAAAATAACTTAATTAATACAATGTGCAGTGATAATTAAGTGTAATATTTAACTATAATTTGGTGTTTTAATTTTTCTAAATTTAAAATTTGCATCTCATATTTATTTTTGGACGAAAGTTGACCTTGAACTTCTTACAGAACAAACATAACCTATTTTTTGGACATGTAATCAAAATTTGGGAATGGAATAGTTTTGGGCCAAGCCTGTTGTTCCTTCCCAATCATATTTATATGATTTGTTATTGTATCCACGTATAAATAAATAAATTGTATCCACGTATGTTCTGAATTTCGTGAGAATCGTTAGAGCCGTTTTCGAGATCCGGTGAAATACAAACATATAAACATCTAAACATATAAACAGAAATTGCTCGTTCAATAGTATAGGATACGAAAATTATATTACTATATTCTATTCTCACTGGGCTCAGGCTACTACATGTTTACGTTTATGTTTTCTACATTTTACGTAAATTTTACGTTTAGAGTCGTACTAGAAGAGTAGCCTTCTATTAATAGTATTATAGTACTATTAGAATACAGTACTATTTAAAAGAAACAATAATAGTAAATCCATAATTTTGCTTCCGAGGCAAATAATTGCTCCAAGCAAAAACTGTCAACTAAACATTATTTTTTACACCACTATGCAATATTATTCTTACAACTTCAATTATTTGCTTCCTCAGCAGCTGCCACTTACCTTCCTATTGTAATTACATTCACTTCAAACAGTCAGCATTCCTTATGAAAAACGTCAATTAGCTTCCCATTTCCCATTAAAATCAATGCTGACAAAAATATGAATTTTATTGAATCTCACCAACTATGAACACCTATTGCAACCAACTCAAAATTAATCAGATTTAATTTAAACTGTCACCATTCCTTATTAACAACAACAATATGCTTCCCATTCTACCAATACTGAAAAATCAAAATTAATCTCTCTCAAGCTTGATTTAATTTATTCTGACAGCATTCTTCTATAATATAATAAAGGAAAGAATTATTGGCTTATACACAGACGGGATAGGAAATTCACGAATGACGCATCATCACGTCTCAACTACTCAACTGATTAACTTGTAATTTTGCACGTAGATTCCTTATTTATGAAGATGGTTACAGACCTATTTTAAATTCTTCAAGATTACAGTTGGTCGAGTTCTCAGTTTGTCAAGTTTTTAATTAGAACCTTGGGGAGGACGGGTTACCGCTTTAGTGAGGTCCACGTTATAATGGCAGTGGAGAAAGATAGGAGAACAACGTTGCCGATCCTCTGTCTTGCCTTCTATAGACGGTAGTTGATACAGGTTAATTGATGTAATATTAACTGTTCATTCTCGTTTGAAATAATTGACCAAGCGAAGTGAGATCTAAGATTCAAGTCGACGGTTTGGCTTTTCTCTTAATGTTTAAATGTTTTTATGTTGCGCATTTACGGCGAAACGCGGTAATAGATTTTCATGATATTTGACAGGTATGTTCCTTTTTAAATTGCGCGTCGACGTATATACAAGGTTTTTTGGAAATTTTGCATTTCAAGGATAATAAAAAAGGAAAAAGGAGCCTCCTTCATACGTCAATATTACGTAAAAATCAGACTATAGAATTATTCATCATAAATCAGCTGTCTAGTGGACTATAATACTACCCGTTCAAAAACATCGAACATCTTGAAAATAATTGTATCTTTCCATCAGACAGTTGCCAACAGACCTGACAGTTGCAGCCAGTTGTAGACAGTAGACAGTTGCAGCCAGACCTGATAACAGCGCTCACACACACATTACGGGACGACACGTCACGGTACGATATAGGACAGAAAGCTCTATGTTTATTTAGGATTTTTTCTAGACATTTTAAATTGATAAATTATTTAGGCTATTAATTTTTGAAAAAACATAACAGGTCAATGTAACTCACTGAGCACGAGGTCTACTGTTCACAGAACCACCTTCATTGTATTATCATTCATCCCCATCATCATCACCTAGGCTTAAAATACATCTAGAAAGTCACCTTTGTAAAATAATAAATATAGACGGTAGCTGGTACAGGTTTATTGATGTAATATTAATTGTTCATTCTCGTTTAAAATAATCAATTATATATTATTAAACAATAAATTATATTTTTAATAATGAATTTTCATAATAAATATTAGATATTTCGTTAATTAATTATCAATTCTTCATTGTTTAAAGATGATCTGGAAACACAGGAAAGCGAGAAAGAGATAGCGCTATCAGCTTTGTTGAACAATAGACAAGGATAGCAATACCATTGCTAATCAAACACTGCCATTATAACGTGAACCTCACTGTAGATAATCAATATACTTCCTATTCAACCCTAACATAACTTTAATCACACTATGTAGTCTGATTAACTTTCAACTGTCAGCATATTATTTATAATATAACTATCAGCTTATAAATAAGTACTATCTATATAATTAATAAAAATTAATAAAAACAACTTGTAATACCCTTTCTTATTTAAAATATTATTTTTTTATTATTTATCTACTATACTGAATATTTCATTTGTTTATCCGTGAAATGAAAACATATTCATTTGAACTATTGAAAATTAGAATTCTAAAAATTAGATTTGAAACCGTTTTGGGCGTAAGCCTGTGGTAGTTTTCTGCAATAATATTCTATAACGATTTAACCTTCCGGTAGTGTTGTATTTTTTACAACATCCAATTTTTCAAGTGTTATGTACTCTGTTTACTGTTAAAACATATTAATTAATTGTATAACTACTTTATCCATCTTCTAGGATTATTTTACGCCTTTGATTTGGATGATTACTAGTTCATTGACCGAGCGAAGTGAGTTCTAAGATTCAAGTCGACGATTTGGCATTTCTCTTAATGTTTAAATGTTTATATGTTGCGCATTTACGGCGAAACACAGTAATAGATTTTCATGAAATTTGACAGTTATGTTCCTTTTTAAATTGCACGTCTACGTATATAAAAGGTTTTTGGAAATTTTTCATTTCAAGGATAATATAAAAGGAAAAAGGAGCCTCCTTCATACGCCAATATTAGAGTAAAAATCTGACTATAGAATTATTCATCATAAATCAGCTGACAAGTGATTACACAGATGTGTGGAGAAGCCAGTATATTGCTGTATTTCCATAATGTCTATAGTTTCAATCAGTTACTTGTGGATGAGAATAGTGCGTGAGGTCTACTGTTCACAGAACTACTAGTAAATATAACTGTTTAAAATTGGGTATATTGAAAGCTAATTCATACTCTAATATTGGAGTAAAAATCAAACTATAGAATTATTCATCAAAAATCAGCTGACAAGATTAGTAATTACACAGATGTGTGGAGAAGCCAGTCTATTGCTGTATTTCCATAAGGTCTATAGTTTCAATCAGGTAATTGTGGATGAGAATACTGCGTGAGGTCTACTGTTCACAGAACTACTAGTAGCCCTATAAGGTACATCAAGCAAAGCCATCAATTCTGTGTTATTGGTTCGTTTACAGTCCTCGTATACAGTCTTTCCCCATCTTATGCACTGTCGCGACTAAATGGTACCTAAAGACTGAACCATTTCTCGGTTGGTACTGCAACTCAGTGGAGTGATGGGGGGAAAGTTTTGGAATGCATAGGTGACTCTTTCACTGACACCACTCCATTCAATAATTTTGTGTAGTAAAAAAACTAACACTGTTGTACTTTTTACAACAGCGCGACTGCCGGAAGGTTAATAGCAAATTAATGTTGTGTAATTCTGAATGATTAAATAAATATTCTATTTAAATCGGAAGCATTGATAATAATACTCGGAAGGTACCTGATGCTAACAATTTGAAATCAATGACGTCACAAACTATGAGTTGAACACCTTCTGAACAAGACAATAACATTAATCAACTCAAGGCCATTGTCAAACTACAGACTACATTGTCAAAACAATTTATCAGCTCGATCTGCTGTCAGCAGTGCAAAATTCTTGATGCTAAATTGTTATTACATCGTTAGAATTTGCTAAGCTTTGACAAATTCGCAAATGATGATTGCTCATAATCTGTTGCGTAATGCATGTGAACTATAATTTCAGTGCATTACATCCATAACTATAAAGGAACTAGTCATCTATTATAGACTACATTTATTAATTATTTATTTTTCTGTCATGTAACCCATGTTAGAGTTATTTTACTAAACATGGAAAACATTTACAATATGGAAAAGTCCACATTTGAGATTAGTTGAAGCTGCGTTTACACCAAAGTTGTTAACAAAATGTTAATCCTTATAGATTCAATTAGATTGAACATAACTTATCATACACATGATGAACATATGTGTTCATCAAGTTTCGTTCAATCCGATAGAATCTCCAAGGATTAAGTTATTAAAATTTTGTTAATAACTTTGGTGTAAAGGCAGCTTAAGGCTGTGCAAAGGCTAAAAATAAACTTTTTACTGGTGATATTTTTCAGAGTTTTTTGATTTGTGTACCATCAAGCTATCAAAATGAAATAGTTTTCTCAGGAAAAAATTTTTTTCCGATCATTACTTTTTGAGATATGAGCGCCTAAAATTTAAATTTTTGGGAGAGAACATTTCAAATTCGGTAAGAGATAAAACCATGAGATCTAGAGGATGGATTTTCTTCATGGTATTATTAATCTAGTAAAACTTAATTTTCATGAAAATATCAATTTTTGAGAGAGTTATTCAATTTACTAAAAATAATTTTCAGTTAAGTTATTTTTGGTAAATTGAATAACTTTCTCAAATATCCATTTTTCAGAAAGTTTTCATTTTACTATATCAACAATATCATGAAGAATGTGGCTTCTAAATATCATGGATTTATCTCTTACCGAATTTGAAATGTTCTGTCCCAAAAATTTACACTGCGGGCGCTCATATCTCAAAAAGTAATGATCGGAAAAAAATATATGCCTAAGAAAACTTTTTTATTTTGATAGCTTGATGATATACAAATCGAAAAACTTTGAAAAATATCACCAGTAGAAAGTTTATTTCAAGCCTTTGCACAGCCTTAGCTTGAAATTTTCAACACCGAGGGCCTGATCATCATGTACTTGCTACAAGGAGGAGACTGGAAATAGATATACCGCGCTGTAGAACAAACAAGAGGAAGGACTAATTCCCAAAATTTCTACTGCAATTGTACAATGACCTGCCTGCTAGTGAAAAATGGAAGAACCTACAGTGTATTGCTTTTAAAAACAGAGTTGAGATCTGGCTGAAGAGAAGCCCATTCTAATTAGTCAATGAGTATTTTTATTCACACAAGGACAATATATTGTCTTTTTTAGGGCTAGGCTACTCTTAAATATAAATAAAAATCTTAGTAGGTACCCTTTTTAAAATTGTTTACTCACAAAAATACTTACCTGATAGCCATTATCAAGTCTTGATAATGACTTCATATAGCCAAAACATGTTGTGTGTGAGTAAACAATTTTAAAAAGGGTACCGTACTTGGATTTCTATTTTCATTTATAAGGACAACATAGTTTGACCTGTCATCTTGTTTTTAAGCCATTTATCCAGATAACTGGTCATTGATGTAGAAGAAGGAATTGAGGAATATTACTTCAACTAAAAAATAACCTAGATTTAGGGGTTGCTACCCTTCTAACCTACAAATTTCTAGGCTGATCAGGAATAACATGCAATAAAAAAATAAAATTTAGTGAATATAATCAATTTCCTAATTTATTTAGTCTAAAATCTACAATAACACCATTCCCAAAAGAAAGTAATCTTCATAAAATTCATTCAAAGTACTTACAATTTGTGTAATATCTCTCCTAGACAGTAGACACTGATCCAGTTACAAGTTTTTCGATTAAAACATAAATAAAATCTAGGGTAGAATGTTTTTATCACAGAATAAAGTCGAATAAACTAATATTTTATCACAGATAACCTTAATTCACAGAACCAACCGTACATCTACTGTAGCAAGCGCTATTCACCGACTGACTAAAAGTAAAAACCAAACAGCTGATTGTAGAAATCGTTCTCAGAGAAGGTACCACGCATGCGCGACGTTATAAAACCAGTAGAACGGCTCGCTTTCAAATCAACTTTACAAATTTTCGCTTATAGCTTTTAAACAATTCATAGTATTAACCGTTCAAGAAGAATTATAGATAAAGCAAGTAGAGAGATAAAACTGATCATCATTACTATGACTTTATTTTGTCGTACATCAACGTGATGATAAAATAACTAGTGAAATTCTCTTAAAACTGTCAGAATTTCCTATAAATAGCGCTACTGCTCCCCATAAAAACCGATACTGACCGTTCTAATTTCTAAAAATTTCTTAGTTCTAGTCTTTTAAATTGACAGCATTCCTTATAAATAAAAGCAATTCTTACTGCATTCAATATATTATGACAGTTTAAAGTGAATCTCTCTGTTTATATTACCCTAGGTTAAGATTGTACCGTATGATGCAACAGTGGATGAATAGTTTTCATTCATTAAAATTGTATTGTAATTTTATTGTAGTCTTTGAAATAGTAGATAAAGTGATGCTGTATAATGATGTAATAACCTGGATCAGTTTATTCACAATTTTATCTGAATTGAGATTGTACAGAAATGATACATCTCAAAGAAAACATTTAATTTAGCCTAATTGAAAATTTGTACTGAAGGTGATATCATTCTATGTACAGAAATGACACATCTCAAAGAAAAATTCTATCTATATAATTTAATATTGTAAATTTTTAATGAAGTGGACAACATTCTATCAGTTGCATCATATACCGATAAAATATAAAAATATGAATAATTCCCTATCTTGTTTTTTACTTCAAAATGTAGATTCTTATACTTTAATAGAGAAGTTGTGTTTCTTTTCTGGCTCAAAATTTTGTAAAATTACTCAAAAATTTCCAATTTGTAGAGATTTGAGTGAAATATTTTTGTTGTTAATTAGTTTTAAAATATCAAAATTTAAAATTTTTAGTTTAGTCATTAGTTTTGAAGTGTAAACTGGACTTTTTGAAGTGAAAAGTGGAATCTAACCTCATTCTTTTTTGAAACTTTTATTTGTAAAAATTTGGGAGAAGACAGTTTTGGGCTGTGCCTGTTGCCTTCTCCCAATCATATTTTAATTATGATTTGTGATTGTGAATAAAAAAAAAATAAATAAAAATAAAATAAGTAATAGTTATTAATAATATCAATGTTTGAAATTGATAATTTGGTAGTGAAATTTGTAACTTATAGAGGCAAGAGTCAAACAATCTACAGTTGTTATAACTTGCATTTTAAATCCATTATTTTATTAATTTCAAGAAAGGAACCTATAATTCTATTTTATAAATCTACAGTGATAATTATTTACTGCATGTCAGCATTTTATGTGAACATGAATGTTTCCCATTCAAAAAATGATGACTCCTTGATAATTAATTACAGGAATTTAACTTACACACAAGCAACTTGTGAAAAATCTAGATTTTATTTGCTAGAGCATTTAGACTACTCGATAACTCATCTTTACAATTAATGTTCAGTAACATTTTCACCTAAAATTGAAAATAGCTTGAAATTCGAAAAAATGTGATTATTCAATTGCAAACTGTGATTCTATTAAATCATTCACTTTGAAGAGATAGCAGACCTCGTGTGTTTCTAGCGTTATTGTCCTGTCACCAGCTGGCACAGATCTTGGAATAGTAGACTTGAGATGCGCGGGCACACTAGCGTCAGGTGATCAATTTTCATAACGGCAAGGAAAGTTGTGTGAGTGCGCCACACCAGATTTTTTTAGATTAATTTGGAAAGCTCAAAACATCTCAGCTGCTCTAGAAGAGTAGGCTAGTGTAAAATTTATTCCAATCTCCAGCAACTATATGGTTTATTTTATTTATTTAGCGATGATAAAAACACATAATCGTGGAATGATTAGAAATGAAAAAATCTGGTGTGGCGCACTCACACAACTTTCCTTGCCGTTCTCTCTCTTGGGTTAACAGCCGTAGGGCTGGTTGGCAGCAGCTCTCCATGCTTTTCTGTCGTCCGCTTTCCGCTTCAGCTCGTAGTATGATCCACATCTCATATCCCGTAGCAATTGTTTCATATACTCCAGCCTAGTTCTTCCTCTCATATTCCTTCCCTCAACCATTCCCTCCATTATCCTTGTCAGTAGAGTGTCATGTCTGATGATGTGGCCATGAGCAAGAGCATGGAGCATAAGGTTTTGCTCATGAGCAAAAGGTAGAAGCAAAAGCATATGCTCATTTTTATATGAATAAGCTTTACCTTATACTCCTGAACTCTGGAGCAAATGCTCACGTATTTTAAAGAATTTTCATCAGCTGATTCGCTTTTGTAGCCTTACTTTGTTTTTATAGCTCACGGAAGCGCTAAATATGCAAGTAGGGTGCACCGCTTGTGTTTGCGTCGTTTGCTCTGTTTTCTATTATGAATAGAGTTTAGAATTTTGAAATAATAGCGTGAAAAAAGTCATTTCTATAATAAGCTTCAGCATAATCTTATAATATCAATAGCCTTCTTATAATCGTCTTCACTCTCATCTTCTCAAATGCCTATTTCCTATTTTTTGATGGCTATCTTGATATCAGGTAGCTAGCTATCTTTTGTATTTATTCTTTTGTAGGTTTATAATGAAGGTGATATCATTCTATGTACAGAAATGACACATCTCAAAGAAAAAATTCTATCACTATAATTTAATTGTAAATTTGTAATGAAGTGGACAACATTCTATCAGTTGCATCATATACCGATAAAATATAAAAATATGAATAATTCTCCATCTTGTTTTTTGCTTCAAAATGTGGATTCTTATACTGTAATAGTTATTAAATATCAATGTTTGAAATGGATAATTTGGTAGTGAAATTTATAACTTATAGAGGCAAGAGTCAAACAATCTACAGTTGTTATAACTTGAATTTTCAATCTATTATTTTATTAATTTCAAAAAAGGAAACTATAATTCTATTTTATAAATCTACAGTGATATTTATTTACTGCATGTCAGCATTTTATGTAAACATGAATGCTTCCCATTCAAAAAATGTTGACTCCTTGATAATTAATTACAGGAATTTAACTTAAACACAAGCAACTTGTGAAAAAATCTAGATTTTATTTGCTAGAGCATTTAGACTACTCGATAACTCATCTTTACAATTTTTACTTTCCTTGCCCTATTACCATAGGTAAGGAAAGTATTGCTTTCCGAAAAAAATTAAGGTAACCCAATTTGTAAATTTCTATACGTTTCAAGGTCCCCTGAGTCCAAAAAAGTGGTTTTTGGGTATTGGTCTGTATGTGTGTGTGTGTATGAGTGTATGTGCATCTGTGTACACGATATCTCATCTCCTAATTAACGGAATGACTTGAAATTTGGAACTTAAGATCCTTACACTATAAGTATCCGACACGAACAATTTCGATTAAATGCGATTAAGATGGCGGCTAAAATGGCGAAAATGTTGTCAAAAACAGGGTTTTTAGCGATTTTATCGAAAATGGCTCCAACGATTTTGATCAAATTTATACCTAGAATAGTTATTGATAAGCTCTATCAACTGCCACAAGTCCCATATATGAAAAAATTGCAGGAGATCCGCCCCAGCAATGCAGATATATTACCAATTATCAGGATTCAGATACAATTTGAACAAAAAATTTCAAGTGGAAAAGATTCAACATGAAAATCTCTACAATTAATGTTCAGTAACATTTTCACCTAAAATTGAAAATAAGCTTGAAATTCGAAAAATGTGATTATTCAATTGCAAACTGTTGGCAACAAACTGTTGATTCTATTAAATCATTCACTATGAAGAGATAGCAGACCTCGTGTGTTTCTAGCGTTATTGTCCTGTCACCAGCTGGCTCAGATCTTGGAATAGTAGACTTGAGATGCGCGGGCACACTAGCGTCAGGTGATCAATTTTCATAACTGCAAGGAAAGTTGTGTGAGTGCGCCACACCAGATTTTTTTAGATTAATTTGGAAAGCTCAAAACATCTCAGCTGCTCTAGGAGAGTAGGCTAGTGTAAAATTTATTCCAATCTCCAACATTTATATGGTTTATTTTATTTATTTATTTAGCAATGATAAAAACACATAATCGTGGAATGATTGGAAATGGGAAAAAAGGCTTAGATTAGGCCTATGGTGTATGAAAATGCTCTTTGTTGAGATTCACTAGAAACTGACAGCATTCCTTATACATAACATCAATACTTCCCATTTAAACAATACTGACATTTTAAAAAGAAACACTTATTTTAGCAAAATAGATTTAACGATTTTAGTTTTCAGTTTCAAGATGAAAAAAGCTACTTTTTCAAGATTTTTCAAAGATGTTACAAAGGTTTGAAACAATATAAAAATTTGTTTGTTGTCGGTTTTCTATTGTGAAACTATTTTTTTGGGAGCTATTTTAATAATAATATATGAAAATTCAATTTTGAAAGTTATATATATTATGAACAACGTACAATATAAACAAAACCATTGACAACATTTGATACAAAAGCTTTCAACCATAAATTTAATCAAAAATACTAATTAGCATACTCTACTAAATTACTAATTTCATAAGTTATTATTTAATCTGAATATACATATTAATGATTGGAATAATCTATACAATAATAATTGATGACTGACAAATCCATTCTATTTCTATTCACGTCCTAAGAAATTAACATTTCTCGGATATAATTAGGCCTAGTTATTATTTGTCATTAAGTTATTCAGTTCAGCCAACGATTTTCGCATGATTTCTTCATATTTGATAAAGTCCTCGACCAATGAGGGATCTCTTCTTAGAAGTAGTTTGTTCAATGTTTTGTCCTCGTCTCTGAAAATTGGAAAAATATTTTATGAACAAGAAAAAGGATAGCTGTAGGGGAGAGAAGGAAAACAGATTGTTGTGAAAAGACTGAAAATCAATAATATTGGTTCAAATTATTCTGGTTGATTGAAAGATTGAATACGAAATTGTCTAGAAATGAGGTTGAAATTGAAAAATAATTGTGGATGAAATGATAAATAAATTATTTTTTTTTAAATAGGATAATATTGACTATAAAAAGAACTGCAGTTGGATAGAAAACTGTAGTTGGACAACTGTAGATAAGAGAATTAACTTCCTTTGTTGGTTGAAGACGACTTAGAATAGATTATTTATAAATAATTATATATATATAATTTTTATTTATTTACATAAATAGAAATATTACAACATATAGAGGCTTATAGCTTTATGCCAAAACAAGCCTCATTGAAAATAAATTGTTTACACAAACTGAAACTAAATTAATAAGAAAGAAAAAATGAAAAATAGTTTGGAACAAACATTATAAATAGAAAATAACACAAGACACAATAGAAAATAGACTAATTGAAAAAAGAGAATATGTAGCAAGCCTATTTTAAGAAGAAGAATTTAAAATTTAAATATTTATGGTCCACTAAATTGATTAAGCATTTATAATTTAAGAGCTTGATAACATTTTTCACAAAAATTGCGCAAGTTATCAGCGAATATATCTAGAATCGTATTCAAAGAATTGTACAATCTAACAGTTTTTTATAAGAAGCAATTTGCATGATGCACAGTGTATATTCTATCCAAAGCAAAAACATATTTAATCTAGGTCTATTTAACGGAACAAAGATAGTAAAGAGTTCGATAATATTCGGAATGTCTAAATGATAATTCAATATTTTAAATAGAACAATTAATGATATGAAATCCCGCCTGTTCTTCAATGACATAATAGAATAGTCATACGGGCATGGATGACCATACTTCTTGCAATACATAAATCTGAGGAATTCATTTTGTATGCGTTCAATACTACCAATATATTTCTTGATAAGGACTCCAAACATTAAGGACTCCAATAATTAATTATATATTATTTTATTTATAAAATAGAATTATAGTAGCCTTTGAAATTAATAAAATAAGAATAAAAATTATAACTACTGGTGTCAATATCGTGACGATGGATCACCGAAACTAGTACTTATAATTTCTATTCTTATTCTATTATATCATTAATTTCAAAGGGTACTATAATTCTATTTTATAAATAAAAGAAAGCCCTGAATTCATACATCGATTAGATTAGATTTCTTTACTCGCATGTAATTCACAATAAATTCTGGCTTAAACACTAATTTAAGTATTCTGTGAGTATTGTTTCACAGCTGTGATAAGTTCTAAATAGTGTTTGTCTTTTCGGTCTCAAAATTTTATAGTTTTTTCAAATTTTGAAATTTCCTAATTAATTGTGATTGATTTAATTTAGTTTAGAAGTATTTTTTTAAATTTAAAATGATTTTTGTGTGTTTTGAATTGTAAATTGAGTGTGCAATTGATGAATGTTGTGACATAACCTAGCTACATTTGGATTGTTGTATAAATTAGAATTGGAACCGTTTTGGGCTTATAAGCATGTGGTACTTTTCTGTAAGTTGTGTAATTATTCTGAATGATTGAATTTACAATAAATAGCAGTACAGCAAATTATTCAACAAATTTTACAAAGTATGGAAAATTGTTAATCACAATGAAGATTGAATGCAATTTGAGTATTGATAATATAATATTGAGATGTAACTACATGAATCGGCGGTGTTCAACAAATAATAATTATTGTCAACTATCTGAAAAGAATATGAAATAATATCCTTCCCAACACACGACTGGAAGAGGATTGAGTACTTTATTTATGTAGATTACAATATATACTGGCTTATACACTTATATACAATAGCTTACAATACAGCAAAATTATAGATGAATTTACATAATATAGATTAAGAAAATAATTATTGAACTGTATATGATATGAAAAAGTAATTTGTAATATAATAACTATAGATAATTATATTGTAATGCATGTACATAAATTGTCGGAGCTTTGGACATATCAATGTCCATTCTTCGGAAAGAATGTTAAAAATATCCTCTCCACTAACTCTCTACCAAAAAATAGGGATAGGAGAGAGCAGAAGAGTGGATGTGAAGCTGGGAGAAAGAAGAAGGAGAGTATAGAGATAATGAAGGAGGAGGTTGAGGAGAAGGTGGAGGAGGAAGAGAAGAGGAATAGGGGAGAATGTGGAGAGAAGAAGAAAATTAGAAGAAAAGTGAAGAAAAAGGAAAAGAGAAAATATATTATGAGATTATATTTAGTACTCACAGTAACTCAGCACATTTCTTTGCTTTCAACACATCCCTTTCAGCCGCTTGTATCACATTCATGGTTAACATAATTTTATTCTTCAGTTCAGCTTCGCTTTTTTCTCTCATCTCTTTCATCACTGCTTGAGACATTTTCTTATCACTTTTATGATCTGCAAAATAGATTTTCATTCACTCTCCAATAATACACACATATGGAAAAAATACACACACATATATATCAATAATAATAATATCGAGTGACCTGGCTGGCTCAGGTCTGGTGTCAGAGTTTTCAGGTCGCAACTGATCAATTTCAGGGCCTCTGACATGACCTAACGACTACTTTTTAGGCAGCCGGGACCGGGACCGACGACTTAACGTGTCCATCCGATACACGGATATATATATATATCAATAGACTAGCAGGCAACCCGTGATTTGCTCTGGGGAAGATGTTGTGTGGCGCACTCAAACAACTTTCCTTGCCGTTATGAAAATTGATCACCTGACGCTAGTGTTCCCGCGCATCTCAAGTCCACTACTATTCAAATTTTCAAGATCTGAGCCAGCTGGTGACAGGTCAATAACGCTGGATACACACGAGATCTGCTATCTCTTCATAGTGAATGATTTAATAGAATCAACAGTTGCCAACAGTTTGCAATTGAATAATTATATTTTCTCAAATTTCAAGCTTATTTTCAATTTTAGGTGAAAATGTTACTGGACATTAATTGAAGAGATGTCCATGCTCAATCGTTTCCACTAGAAATTTATTGTTTATATTATATCTGAGACCTGATAATTGGAAATCTAAAATCAAACTTTGCATAGATGGGGCGGAGCTCCTGAAATTTTTACAGATATGGGACTTGTGGCAGTTGATAGAGCTTATCGATGACTATTTTAGGTATGAATTTGATCAAAATCGTTGGAGCCGTTTCCGAGAAAATCACGAAAAACCCAGTTTTTGACAACATTTTCGCCATTTCAGCCGCCATCTTGAATTGCATTTGATCGAAATTGTTCGTGTCGGATCCTTATAGTGAAAGGACCTTAAGTTTCAAATTTCAAGTCATTCCGTTAATTGGGAGATGAGATATCGTGTACACAGACGCACATACACTCATACACACACACACACACTCACACACACACACACACACACACACACACACACACACACACACACACACACACACATACAGACCAATACCCAAAAACCAGTTTTTTGGACTCAGGGGACCTTGAAACGTATAGAAATTTAGAAATTGGGGTACCTTAATTTTTTTCGGAAAGCAATACTTTCCTTACCTATGGTAATAGGGCTAGGAAAGTAAAATGAGTTTAATTAGTCTGGAACCCGTAACCTTTCATTCATGAGACACACATGCTACCAATTACGCTACAGAATCACTTAAATAAAGTTCTGTTTGATTGGACTTTCATTGATGCGTAAACTTTGAATCACAAATTGAATAAGTTTGTTTAAATCATCAAATTGTAGATGATTGATTAATAAGAATGAAAATAGACCTTTAACCATCCTCGGTAGATTCAGAATCTTCATGTAAAGCTGCAAGTTAATCGGTTCAGTAGTTCAGACGTGATGATACCTCATAAATGAATTTCCTATCCCGTACCTGTATAAAACTCACTAATACGAGTGAATTTACTAACAAATAATTTAAATTTAAATTTAATTCACCAACAATAATTTACTAACAAAAATTAAGACACACACACATTTTGGACTTACTTTTTTTCCCCATCCTTATGATTTCTATTAGATTTAAAAGATAAAATCTATTAGATTAAAAACTTGTCAAGTTCCGTTTAATCTAATATCCCCTCTTGACTACAGACTCAGGGACGAGTCTTTCAACGGGATGGGTGATGTGTCACCAGGTCATATGCGACATATATATGAATCATATATTTATCTCATATTGATCAGGATTTTAGAGTTTTAATTTAGAAAAGTTTAATGAACAGTGTTTTTGTCTTTGAACAATTTTTGTCATCGACAGAAAGATTGTTTATTTCATTTGTTGTCAAAATCAATGTAGCTTCTCTTTTGTTTTAATAACAAACGTGCCGCTTGTGCGACAGATAAAAATATGTACTGAAATAGCTTTCATGTTTGGCATTGACTGAGTTATATTTAATACCCAAAATTTTTCTTTTGGTCGGTGTGTGAGCTCGTTCGTTAGGACTGAAAGTAAAGTCCGGCTGTTCTGGTGAAGGGATAGCAGTTTGACAGTTTTGACAGATGACAGTTTTCCTGTCGCAGTTCGGGCAGTTTAAAGAGAATTGTATTATTGAATAGGACGGGATCTGAACCCATTTCATTAGATCAGTTATTTTGATTTTTAATTAATAATTAACGTCGCGAAATACCAGTGGATGCCAAAGTGGGAAGCTATTTCTAAAAGGTAAGTGACTACTGAGTCATTGATCTTAAATTTTTCATAAGCACAAACATTGAATCCTCATTAGCAGCAAAGCGAGTAGCCCCTGAAATATTCATCTGATTATTATTATTTCGTAATTTCTAATTATAATTCTAATTTTGTAATAAATAATTTATTGTTTTGTTTTAAATATCAAAAACCTGTACGATCTTTTCTTGTGTTTTCTTGTTTTTCATTTTCCCACCCTTACATATTCGGTGAACGCACATCTTGCTTACATATTTGGTGGAGGCTTCTCCCGCCGTCCATATATTGCTTACATAGAAATTTGCTTACAATAGAAATATTGCTTACAATAGAAATAATAAGGATGGGAAAAAATAGTAAGTCGAAAAATCGATATGTGTGTAACTAGCTTTGGGGAATTTACTAACCCGCCATCCTATTGGCCAACTGAGTCTCACTCAAAGTTTCCATCAATTTTTCAGTTTCAGAAATTTGCAGACGTTGCAAGAAAATTTGCATTGGCAGCAAATGTTTTTGGCGATTCAGCGGAAAGTGTTGTAATGTGGCAGGCAGTGGAGGATTGTCGCCTAATCTGTTCCTGAAAACAAAATGCAGAACATTAATAGTATAAAAACATTAATTATATAACATTATTATGAATACATATAATCTATACTATAATAAAGTAAAGAACTGGCACGTACGGCATAGGAAAATTATGTTTGACTTGTATTAATAAATAATGAAATAAATGTTACAAGATAGCATAAGAAGATATCCGCCCATGGTCTAGGTATTTTATGTTCCAAATTTCTAACCGATTTTTTGTTATCTCAAGTTCAAATTACAAGTTCGATTCCTAGGATTTGCGCTGCTGTTGAGCAAGTTACACCTGAAATGCTAGTACGAGTCTGCGAAGAAATCGACTATCGATGGGATGTCTGCAGGATAACCAACGGAAGTCACATAGAATATCTTTAGAATATCAAAAACTTGAAGTGTTTTAATAAAATTAGTAGAATTGATGGTGATGTGAAATCTCTCCATATTAAGAAAACAAAGATACTGTCAAATTTCACTAAAAATTTATTAAAAACTTCAAAACAGAACCATGGTTTCACGTAGTTAACCAACGCATCATCAGCTGTACTGAGGAATGAGGATACAGAAACATTCTTAACCTAATCTTAGTAGTCTAGAGCTCCTAAATAATTGGGTGGCAATAACTTAAGTAATGAAAGTAATGAATATTATACATGATATCAATATATATACACCTTTGTAATTATTTTCTAGGTAAAATTAAATTTTCTTTTAGTAAAAGGGATAATTTTTTTTTTATGACCACTCTATACAGCTGGTCTGTTACTCTGTCTCTGATTGGAGACTGTCTATCATGTCTTTGGTATTTGGCTTGACAATCTATAGGCTATTTGAGAAAAAATTTACTTGAAAGGTTATATTTCAAACCTTTAAAAATTACAGCAAAATAAAGTTTAACACAAATTTCAATGATAAAAATGAGTTAAATTCCAATGTCCTAAATTCAATACAACAGTCCTATATTGGTTATATTATATTATGTACCAGAAAACCTTGAGAAATAAGATGGTTCCATCTTATTCAATATAATATAACCAATATAGGACTGTTGTATTGAATTTAGGACATTGGAATTCAACTCATTTTTATCATTGAAATTTGTGTTAAACTTTATTTTGCTGTAATTTTTAAAGGTTTGAAATATAACCTTTCAAGTAATTTTTTTCTCAAATAGCCTATAGATTGTCAAGCCAAATACCTAAGACATGATAGACAGTCTCCAAGTCAGAGGCAGAGTAACAGACCAGCTGTATAGAGTGGTCATAACAAAAAAAATTATCCCCATTACTAAAAGAAAATTTAATTTTACCTGGAAAATAATTACAAAGGTGTATATATTTTGATATCATGTATAATATTCATTACTTTGATTACTTTAGTTATTGCCACCCAATTGTTTAGGAGCTCTAGACTACTAATATTAGGTTAACAATGTTTCTGTATCCTCATTCCTCAGTACAGCTGATGATGCGTTGGTTAACTACGTGAAACCATGGTTCTGTTTTAAAGTTTTTAATAAATTTTTAGTGAATTTTGACAATATCTTTGTTTTCTTATTATTTGAAGTGTTTTCCTTTAAAACAACACCAAAACCAGCTCTGTGCCTTGTTTAATAAGATCTATATGAATTGTCAAAGTTGTAAGGTCCTTTTTGAATCACTCGGTATAATAGTATATGATAGTACTTACTTTTGAAGCGGTACCTTAAAGAACAGTGACACCTCATCTTTCAGTGTTCCTTTCAGATTCAAGAGACTGAAGTCTTCCACATTTTCAGTTGATGAAAATTCAGTAATTATTTGCAAAATTTCTGCCCTCACTTCTTCAATCTTAAGTTGACCTTCCTTGTTCAGTAGCAGGTTGATGGATTCTGGCAAGAGTTCCGATTTCTCTTTCTGGAAATGAAAATAAAAATATAGAAATACCGAATCAGAAAATTTCATTTCTATTCAGTTACACCAAAGAGAAAAGATAGCATAATAAGATATCCCATAGTTTGTAGAATTCATTCAAAGTTTGGAAGTTTTATATCAAATTATGATGTGTATCTAGATGAGATTATAGTGTATCATATTGTGGTGATACTGTATCATATTGTGGTGATACTGTATCATTTTATGGTGATACTGTATCATATTGTGGTGACACTCTATCATGACTAATGGTGATACCAAAGAGAAAAGATAGCATAATAAGATATCCCTTGATTTGTAGAATTCATTCAAAGTTTGGAAGTTTTGTATCAAATTATGATCTGTATCTAGATGAGATTATACTGTATCATATTGTGGTGATACTGTATCATATTGTGGTGATACTCTATCATGACGAATGGTGATACCAAAGAGAAAAGATAGCTTAATAAGATATCCCTTGATTTGTGGAATTCATTCAAAGTTTGGAAGTTTTGTATCAAATTATGGTGTTGTGTATCAATATGATACAGTATCATATTGTGGTGATACTGTATCATTTTATGGTGATACTGTATCATATTGTAGTGATACTCTATAATGTATGGTGATACCATAGAGAAAAGATAGCATAATAAGATATCCCTTGATTTGTAGAACTCATTGAGTTTGGAAATTTGTATCAAATTATGATGTTGTGTATCAATATGAGATGATACTGTATCATATTGTGCTGATACTGTATCATTTATGGTGATACCATAGAGAAAAGATAGCATAAGATATCCCATAGTTTGTAGAATTCATTTAGTTTGGAAGTTTTGTATCAAATTATGGTGTTGTGTATCAATATGATACAGTATCATATCGTGTTGATACTGTATCATTTATGGTGATACCATAGAGAAACGATAGCATAAGAAGGTATCTCATGGTGATACTGTATCATATTGTGGTGATACCATAGAGAAAAGATAGCATAGTTAAGATATCCCTTGATTTGTAGAATTCATTGACTTTGAAAATTTGTATCAAATTATGATGTTGTGTATCAAGATGAGATGATACTGTATCATATTGTGCTGCTACTGTATCATTTATGGTGATACCATAGAGAAAAGATAGCATAAGGAGATATCTCATAGTTTGTAGAATTCATTCAAAGTTTGTAAGTTTTGTATCAAATTATGGTGTTGTGTATCAATATGATACAGTATCTTATCGTGTTGATACTGTATCATTTATGGTGATACCATAGAGAAAAGATAGCATAAGATATCCCATAGTTTGATGAATTCATTTAGTTTAGAAATTTGTATCAAATTATGGTGTAGTGTATCAATATGATACAGTATCATATCGTGTTGATACTGTATCATTTATGGTGATACCATAGAGAAACGATAGCATAAGAAGGTATCTCATGGTGATACTGTATCATATTGTGGTGATACCATGGAGAAAAGATAGCATAGTTAAGATATCCCTTGATTTGTAGGATTCATTGACTTTGAAAATTTGTATCAAATTATGATGTGTATCAAGATGAGATGATACTGTATCATATCGTATTGATACTGTATCATTTATGGTGATACCATAGAGAAAAGATAGCATAAGATATCCCATAGTTTGTAGAATTCATTTAGTTTGGAAGTTTTGTATCAAATTACGGTGTTGTGTATCAATATGATACAGTGTCATCTTGTTTTGATACTGTATCATTTATAATGATACCGTAAAGAAACGATAGCATAAGAAGGTAGGTCTATCCCATGGTATAGGGCATTCATGTTCAGAAATAGAATAAAATTAAAATCTAATAGAAAAATAATCTATAATATAATAAAGGAAATAATTGGCTTATTCACGTACGGGATAGGCTTATTCACGAGAGACGCATCATCACGTCTCAACTACTCAACTGATTAACTTGAAATTTTGCATATTGATTCTTAATTTACCGAGGATAGTTATAGGCCTATTCTAAATTATTCAATAATTCAGTAAGTCAAGTTTTTTATTAGACCCTTGCGGAGCACGGGTTTCCTGCTAGTTGTATCATATTTTTGATGACATCATTTTATACAACCGGCGATAATTATTCAATAATATTTTTATTGATTCATACAATACATCATCAAAATGATAGGAAGAGAAAAAATGATGTAGCCTTGTGCTATTCCTCTTACATATTTATACAGTGTAAGGTTACACATAGTCCAAAATTGGTCAAGTCTTGTAGTTTTTCACTTAACAACGTTTTCACAATTTAGATGTTTCAAAACCAAATATAGGAAAAATGTTTCACATAATTATCATTAAAATAGTAAATATTCACATAATTGAATAAAAACAGAAATTTGTTGTCAAATTCTACACAGTTTTATTCGGTACACGACCATGGTTTCGTGACCACACCGGTCAAGTTTTTTCAAGGTGACTTGTCAACTGAAAGTTGCAGTCAACTTGAAAATAAGATTAACCAAATAAAACCGTGTACCGAATAAAACTGTGTAGAATTTGACAACATATTTGTGTTTTTATTCAATTCTGGAACGGTTCTACAATATTGACAATGACTCAGTCGAAAAATTCACATTTTTAAGAAATAATTTAAATAATACAAATAAAACATAGAAATAGAATCAAATTAGAATCAAATCTAAAATAAATAAAACAATTTTACTCACAATAGTCGCGTTCATCTGCTCAACACGTGTGAAAAGCATCTTAATCAAGTTTTGCAAGCATACAACTTTTTCCGAGTTCTGCATATCAGAGATGACTTTCAAATAACTCTTCCCTCTTTGTTCATGGTAGGCCAGGGCGCATTTATGATCCACATACATCATTATGGAGTCATGAGCATCTGGAGTCAGCGAGAATTTCTGAAAAAAGAAAATGGAAATGTGTTTTATTTTGCTGAGGGTGATGTCCACATGAGCCTTAGGCTTGTGCGTATGGGTTATGAGGCGGATGATTATTTATTGATTCATACAATAAGTACATCACAGCAATGATAGGGAGAGAAAAATAAGGTAACCTTGTGCTATTCCTCTCCTAAATTTAGATAAAGTTACATAGTCGGAAATAGGTCAAGTCTTATTGATTAAAATGATAGGTTAAAATGATGATGAGAGATGAATCTAGTCATAGCCACCTCTAATACAAGGCCCCGGTCTACGATATTGCAACGTCGCAGTGTAGGCCTAGAATCTAATACATGATTGGTTAAAAAGATCAGTTGGTATTTTTTTAAATCTTTTTCACCAATCATGTATTAGATTGTAGGCCTACACTGCGACGTTGCTATATCGTAGGCCGTGGCCTTGTATTGGAGGTGGCTATGATCTAGTTCAAGCAAAAATAAATGGTAAGAATCCAGAGAGCTTTCTGCTCTGCCCTGAAAAACACCCAATATTGTACCACCCATATTATTAAATTGAGGTGGAATGAAAACAATATTTATTTATTTATTAGGTTAGCACAAACAATACAAAGATCGGAAAAGAAAAAAAACAGGCTATTGCCTAAAACTTCTTCAATTTCATAATTTAGTTTCAAACTGTCGAAATATTATAACCTAACGATTTTTGAGGGATAATAACTAAAGTGTGCCTCGTACAATTAAATCATATAATAGATCAAATTAAAGATTAAATTTTGCAATCTATAGTAAATTACATGGATTACTCACAAAGTTTTTTAGATTTGTTGTAGATTATGTCATCCAAATGATTTCCGTTACTTTTCACACACTCACTTAACCCAATTCTCAAATTTGCCCTTGCTCGCTCAATCATCACTTGTGGAATTCAGTCATCTCTTTGAATGACTTCCTTTAGTTCTGTGGATTATTGTCTGCTCAATAACGGTAATTTGTTTATTCACAAATCCCGAAAAATGAAAATGTTCCTCATCACTTGAAAGAATAACGCAATCCTGGTGGACATTTTCGAGAATGATTTCGCAAGCGGCTTTGCAATGTGCCCAATAATTTGCATTAAGTTGTTGAACTAACATTATCTTATACGGATGGACTTCTAGGTCGGAATGAAGAATTCGTCGTGCACTTCGATTAGAAATGGCTAGCGCAACAGCATGTTTCACTTCTGAACATCGTGGAGACCGTGTTGCAGCTACTCAGGCGTTCTCACGGTTCGTTTTCGTCCTGTTGGTTTCGTTTTTAAAGCGGACAACGTGTTCCTGAAATTCTTTACCCACAACAAGATCGTATTCCTACTGGGAACAGACGCGTATCAATTTAAATAATTGAAATGTCTGTGACATGAACGCTGTGTTAAAATAACTGGGTCATTATTTTTAAAATAAGCTTCAATCACAATCGCTTGATGTTCACTTGACCACGACATACTGGCTACTGAAATGGCAAGAATAGACCTGTCGATGTACAGCATTCCCGCCTTTTCAATGACAGTGGTGCAAACATAACAATCACAATAAAACCGGTCCCTGTACATAGGATATGTTCATTTCAATTTTTACACCAAATCTGAAAATATATCTGCAATACTGTCAGCTCCACATGATTTATTTGAGCCAAACTAAAGTTTCAATGAACTCAAGGCATCATCATCAGTGATCACTTTCAATTCTTCAATTCAAAACTTTATTTTGACTCAAATAAATCATGTGGAACTGACAATATCGCGTTTATATCATTTTAATATGGAGAAATTCCACAACAAATCTGTGCATAGTGTAGGCTCCATTTTATTAACTTGACACTGAATCTACAGATACAACAAATTACTCTGTCTTATAGTATCTAGTTTTTCTTCAATTGAAAAATCCAACTAGAGCCAAAAGAGAAGAAGAGAATTGAAGGGAACTATAGTGAGGTCCACGTTATAATGGCAGTGCAATGGTATTGCTATCCTTGTCTATCATTCAACAAAGCTGATAGCGCTACCTCTTTCTCGCTTTCCTCTGTTGCCAGATCGTCTTTGAACAATGTAGAATTGATAATTAATTAAAAACATATTTCATCTTAATTATGAAATTATTGAAAAATATAATTTCTTGCTTGATAAAATATAATTGATTATTTTAAACTGGAATGAACCGTTAATATTACATCAATAAACCTGTATCAGCTACCGTCTATAAAAGGCATTGACAAGATAGATACGGTAGATAGAGATAGATTTAATTCTTTTGCTATCGGACAATACAGTCAATCAGCAACGTCAATAGAATATTCATAACACTTAACTTATTATAAAGAATGTGTGAAAAACTCCCCCAAAGAATAGAAGGGGTTTGCACGCAATCGGCCACATTGTTCGGCAACATTGTTCTGCTATCTTCCTCCACTGCTATTATAACGTGGACTTTACTATAGGACCAAATGAGAAAAGGAGAATTAGAATGAGTAGAATAATTATTCACCAACCTTTATAATGTTATCAGTAACTTGGCGTTTCAGCATATCGATATTTATTTTGAGAAGTTCAGAATCTTTCTCCAGATCATGGAATTCAGAGAAAGTGTCAATGAGCGACTGTTGTAAACCTGATAAGTCGTTGGTACCAGCATGTAATACGCTGTAAAATAATGAGAGAATAGAATTAAACTAGACAAACTCAATTAACTGGAAGAAAATAGAATACATATCTATAATAGTTGGAGTAGAAAAAAAGAAGTTACCTATTACAATAATTGACCAAGCGAAGTGAGGTCTGAGATTCAAGTCGACGGTTTGGCATTTCTCTTAATGTTTAAATGTTTATCATTTAAGGCGAAACGCGGTAATAGATTTTCATTGAATTTGACAGGTATGTTCCTTTTTAAATTGCGCGTCAACGTATATACAAGGCTTTTGAAAATTTTGCATTTCAAGGATAATATAAAAGGGAAAAGGAGCCTCCTTCATACGCCAATATTAGAGTAAAAATCAGACTATAAAATTATTCATCATAAATCAGCTGTCTAGTGGACTATAATACTACCCGTTCAAAAACATCGAACATCTTGAAAATGATTCTTTCCATCAACGTTAGTAGACAATTGACTATAATACTACCCGTTTAAAACATCGAAGATCTTGAAAATGTATCTCTCCATCAACGTTGTAGACAGTTGCAGCCAGACCTGATAACAGCGCTCACACTTACATTCCGGGACGACACGTCACGGTACGATAGGACAGAAAGCTCTATGTTCATTTAGGATTCTTTCTAGACATTTTAAATTGATAGATTATCTATTAATTTTTGAGAAAACATAACAACAGGTCAATGTAACTTACTGAGCGCGAGGTCTACTGTTCACAGAATTACTAGTAAGTAAAAAACGAAAACATGAATAAGGAATTCCATAAATGAATTAAAATGATAATAAACAAATGATTTGCCTGCCGGAACTCAAGCTTAAGGCTTTTCTGGAAATCCTTTATTTTCAAATTTAATTACTTTGTTTATGTATAGTATGTATAGTATATTCTCATATTGTATCAGGTTGAATCATGTAAATTTTTAAATACTGTACAGCAATGAAGATTATTTTAATTATTAATTTATTCTATTCATTTTTTATGTTCAAAATCCTTACCTTGCCTTCAGATTTGTGAATTTATTCATTTCTTCGTTCAATTTCTCACTGACTGATACCAAAGAAGCACTAATATGATTGATTATTTCATTGGGTGCTACTGTTATCGCAAGTTCGTCAACCTAATCAAAAAAATAGAATAAATTTATGACAAATAATAGAATGAGAGACACATATTCTAATGAGAACTTGAAATGCAATTCAAGAGAATCTTCATTGAAGGTTGATAGTTCAGCATTGAACGTCAAGCTAAGGTCATATTTCATTACAATGTGTTACATTCACAGTTTAAACCAACAACTAGTCAAACTAATATTGCGCAAACGGTTCTATAGTGAACACAGCTTGATTTAATCCTGGATCAATATGAAATTTTGTTAAATTTGTATGAAGCATTACTATCATCCAAACATCTTTTTCCTACAGTTACGTTGAAAAGTGGCCATTGCTGCACTGATTACAGAACGCAAAGAATCACTTTTCCGCTCTAGTGCGGGAAAAATTTTTCTGCACTCCAGATTTGCAACATGGCAACGCAAAATACTTAGTAGGTTATATGGAGCAACAGTGCAGCAAAATCAAAATGAAGTTGGTAACAGTGACTGCTGTGGCTGCTATAGTGAGCAGAGGTGCAACCAAGCACAACGCGCTAATTATTACATTATATATTATAACCAAGGACAACGAGGACTTTAGGATTTTAGGATTAAGGTTTTTATAATAATAAAATTACACAGAAAAACATTTGATGCATTTCAGGCAATTTTACCCATAATTACCCACTTTTCATATTCAATGGTAACTGTAGGAAAAACTTAATGTGAAATACGTGCGCAAAGTTCCTCTGCTGCACTCAAGAAACCATTCCGCCCTCGCCTACGGCTCGGGCGTAAACGTTTCTTTCGGTGCAGCAAACTGTCACTTTGCGCACTAGTTGCAAAAATAACTATTCTACACCAGTACTTTCAAATCAAACCTGAAAATTGGCAATTACAATGATCAATAATACAATAAATCCTGGATTACTTACAACTAATCCTGGTATAATTACAATAATCCTTTATTAAGTTAAACCCGGGTTAGACTTGAATGGATCATATAATAATATGATAATATAATAATGAATAATTACAGCTATACCCCTCCAGACCCTTTAACACAATCCTATTCCTTCTATATTTCACATGTTCTGTATCGTAACTTGGTTCGTCACTTCCCACATCAGATAGTATTTCAGGACGTCTCGACATCCTTATTTAAATTGAAATTAAAGAAATTTTTAATACAGCTGGGAGTGGACAATGCAAAAAACATCATCACAACAAATTATAATACCTGCCTAATAATTATATTCAATAAGATTCTGAATGCATCAAAATTAGTCAAATCAAATCAATTTATAGTTTCTTAGTTTGCCACAGACAAACACTTTACAATTTGTATCGGCCACGTCAATATTACAAACTATATTAGAGATCTATATTAGACAATAGCAATTACCTGAAATCTAGATAGACTCCATGTTAACATTGAAATATTCATCCACACTATAAAAACAGTTTTTTATAAAAAAATTCTTAATTCTTAGTTTAAATTCCCTGAGCGTCAAACCTCGAACATTTGGTGGTAAATGGTTATAAAACTTTATAGAAAAGGCCTTAAAACTCGTATGGCTGGATTTGTAAGAGCAGTACTCATTCCTCAGATTCGATTTATTCCTTGTGTTATAAGAATGAATGTTGTCATGAGTTGAGAATAAATGTGGATTTGAACACAGTATTTCCTTTCATAGTGTTTCCTTTCTCTCTGTAGAACTTGTAATATGCAACTCTGGTTTGCGCACAGGCATTTTTTGTCCATGCAGACCATTTTCTAAAGATTTATTTGGCTTAGTGTATTCATTGAGGTTTGTTTTTATTCTTTGTTGTTGTTTTAAGGTGCGTACAGACTTTCGCTCTGCTCCGCAACCGAACGTCACTCCAGCAGAGCGATTGATGATCGACCGGCGAGCAACAGTGGTTCGACCGGGGAACGCGAGAAGATCTAACATCTTCCGTAAAGTTCATGATGGGTGCGTGGGCGGAGCGACTGTGGTTCGATGGTGGTACGAGGGCGGTACGAGGGAGGAGCGTGCTCGGTGCGGGTTGGAAGCGCGAATATGTGTACGCAGCTTTATATTGAAAATGAGTGCATAAGATTTTTACATTGTGAATTGTATTTTTTAAAATAAATATTTTTTGTCTGTCTGTCTGTCAAAAAAATACGGCCCTCCGAACATCTTTAAAGAACTCACACCAAATCACATTCAAATTTTATTTGAAAATTGGTTTAGATTTTAAGAAATACGTTTAGAAACAATAAGAAACTTACCTTATTCCATAGGAGGTCGTTTTCAAATGATATTTGCATTGATTGGTCCATTTGACGGGTACGATACAAGTTTTCAAGCTCAGAAGTGACGGATGATATCTAAAAACAATCGGATAAATTTATTAATATTCCAAGACAATGAAAACAAAATATGTTTGAACACAAAATGATGAACTTCACGAATACTCAGAAAGTGGGTGACATAAGGGCCCCATACCCTAGGGAGCTTGGATCGGGGAGCTTAGTTCTTGCGAACCAAGTTCCCCAGTGTATGAGGAAAATTGGCGAACCGCGAACCAAATTCGTGACGAATTTAGTCTTCAATCTGGACTAAAAACTTTGTTCGGTTCGTCCGCCAGGGCGATATATTCTATCTATATATATAAAATATAATTTCTTCTCACAGCAGCTGCAAACTTTGACACACTCATCTCTAGACCCCGAAAGACACTGAAGTAACGAACGGTTGTTCTCTCTCCCCACTACAGTGTGTGGTACAAGTCCTACACGAACTTGGTTCCCCGATCCAAGTTCCCTAGTGTATGGGGCCCTTTAAACATGACCATCTTAAAAACATTGATAACATCGGATTCGAATTTGAACAACTGAATAGTCAATAGTAAATGGAGCTGATCATAATCATCATCTTACGTACAAGGATTAGGTTAATGCCTGTTCCGATTTACAAACAGCTTATTAATATCTATATTTCAATTACAAAATTACGCTATAATTTATACAAGTAGTGTATTTATTGCCATCTCTTCCGTGGCCTACCAATAGATCTTTTCCCTGCCGGTTTATAGTTCAATATCTGTAGTGGAAGCCTTTCTGCCGGCATTCTTTCCACATGGTATTTCCACTGCTTCCGGTATTGTGTGACTTTTTCAAACAAGCTGTAAATTCCTAGCTCTGCTCGGATATCATCGTTGAGCTGATTTGAACCCATTTATCTTATCAACCAATCAATAATTTTATTCAAATCAACACAATACAATATACATAGAAGAAATCAAAAGACAAAATATCACAATCAAAAAAAAATTTCTAATAAAATACAAAAACAGGCTTCATGGCGGGGTGTGCTGGAAAGAAAGGAAAAATACCTAGACAACTATGGTTTCCCATGTAATAGGCAGGTAGAGGGTATAAAAGTAAGGAATGAAGGGTGAAGAGGAGAAGAAAAGGGAAGTATTGAGAAGAAAGTAGGAAAAAGAGAAAAAAAGGGTGCAAAATATGTAAGCGAGTCCACTTTCAACAAATGTATCCAAAAGAATTGGCCTTGCAAACAGTAGTTTGAGCAGAAATTCATACGTCGATATGGAAGAAAAAGTTACTGAATGTCCAGGTTTTTATTTCTAGTTTTGTTTTTTCAGTTTTAATTGAGCTAACTTGATGTAATCTTGAATAGAAATACCTATCAGATCTTTAGTAGAGATTGATGAGAATAATTTACAGTTTTCCAATATAATCTGAGTCCATTCATCTATATTGAGCTAAATTAATGTTATATTGAATGGGAAAACCTATTAGCTCTTTGAAAGAGTTGATAAAAATAATTTTCATTTATGATAAATGATAAAAAATGATATTGAATGAGAAAGACTAAGAAATTGTCAAAAAACCACAGATTTATTGATACTTAGAAAGACCGGTTTCGGTTATTACACCATTGACAATCTCTGATAAACAAAGTTTACTTGTAAAGTTTTAAACAAAGTTTATCAGAGATTGACAATGGTGTAATAGCCGAAACCGGTGTTTCTAGGTATCAATAAATCTGTGGTTTTTTGATAAACAGTTTATCAGAGATTGACAATGGTGTAATAACCGAAACCGGTCTTTCTAAGTATCAATAAATCTGTGTTTTTTTACAATTTCTTAGTCTTTTTAATTCAATATGAATAATTACCACAATATCAACTTCTCAACTACACAAAAAGTGAAAAAATTATATTTTGCTTACCTTATCAGTTGAAGATTCTTCTTCCTTCAAATCGACCGCCTTGTTTATAAGAATTTCGCAGGTGGCGATATCGTTCTTCAGATTTTTCAGTTTGTCAGTTTCTTGTCGGATTTTCATATTCAACAAATCATTTTTCTGGTTGCATTCGCTGATTTGTTCTTTAGTAGCTTTTATTTGGTGTTCTGAAAGTGAATTACGGGAAATATTGAATGGAAAGTATTTAATTATCAAAGTGTTAATCTAGGAAATTACTAATTATTATACAAAATATCATTAATTGAAAGTATTAAATGTATTATGAAAAGTAGATAAAGAAGTAATAACTGGAGGAAGATAAACAATAGTATTAATTTAGTTCATGTAAAGAGGACTGTGAAGATAAAATAATAAGAGCAGTCACAAATTTTCCAAAATTTGATTTTAACGCCAACTCGTAGCCATTGATGAAAGCTACATATTATTTTGATATGAATTTAATAAATTGTGCTATTAGGAATGTGATTCATAAAATATCTTGCACTATACATTCAAATTTAACAAGTGATTAAAAGGAGAAGACACATTAGATGGAAACAGATAGGCTAGAGACGTCCAGTAGTGGATAATTAATAATTCGATAGAGAAAGAGAAATGCAAAGAGTGAGGGAAGAATTCTATGAGGTGGAATAGATGGTGAAGGGGGATCAGAGGGAGAAGGAGAAGGAGAAGAAGGAAGAGACGGAGAAGTTGGGGATTAGATTAGGTTAGATTTCTTCATTTATGTATACGTTACAATTTTTACTGGCTTATACACTAATTTACATTAAATGACGGCAATGCTAATATTATTCAACGAGTTTTACAAATTGTAGATGATTAATCAATGAGGATAGAGATTGAATGCAATTGAAATAACGATACTATAAAATTGTAATGTAACTTCATAAATCGGCGGTGTTTCAACAAATAATTGTCGATTCTTTAAGGAGGAGGAAGGAGGAGGAGGAGGAGGAGGAGGAGGAGGAGGAGGAGGAGGAGGAGGAGGAGGAGGAGGAGGAGGAGGAGGAGGAGGAGGAGGAGGAGGAGGAGGAGGAGGAGGAGGAGGAGGAGGAGGAGGAGGAGGAGGAGGAGGAGGAGGAGGAAAATGAGTGGAAGTTGGAGAGAATGGTGAGAAGGAAAGAAACACAAATAGATTAATTAATGGGGAAAAATAATGAAAAATAAACTAGGAATGGAAAGATAAAAAATGAAAGTAGGCATAGGCTAATAATAATAATAATAATAATAATAATAATAATAATAATAATATAATAATAATAATATCGTGTGACTGGCTGGCTCAGGCATAGGCTGACATAAGTATAAGAGGATTCAGAAGTGAGACAGATAACAAGTAAAATACTTAGAAAATGTATAGAATAGGTGGGAAAATAAGTTTAAATGATTGAAAATAGACTTTTCCTACAGTTACGTTGAAAAGTGGCCATTGCTGCACTGATTACAGAACGCAAAGAATCACTTTTCCGCTCTAGTGCGGGAAAAATTTTTCTGCACTCCAGATTTGCAACATGGCAACGCAAAATACTTAGTAGGTTATATGGAGCAACAGTGCAGCAAAATCAAAATGAAGTTGGTAACAGTGACTGCTGTGGCTGCTATAGTGAGCAGAGGTGCAACCAAGCACAACGCGCTAATTATTATTCATTATATATTATAACCAAGGACAACGAGGACTTTAGGATTTTAGGATTAAGGTTTTTATCAATAATAAAATTACACAGAAAAACATTTCTTTCGGTGCAGCAAACTGTCACTTTGCGCACTAGTTGCACAAATAACTATTTCATCTTCTAAATAAACCTACGAAAAGAGAAAAAATCTGGTGTGGTGCACTCACACAACTTTCCTTGCCGTTATGAAAATTGATCACCTGACGCTAGTGTTCCCGCGCCTCTCAAGTCTACTATTCAAAGATTTGAGCCAGCTGGTGACAGGGCAATAACGCTGGAGACACACATGAGGTCTGCTATCTCTTCATAGTGAATAATTTGCAATTGAATAATCACATTTTCTCGAATTTAAAGCTTATTTTCAATTTTAGGTGAAAATGTTACTGAACATTAATTGTAGAGATTTTCATGCTCAATCTACTCCACTTGATTTTTTTTGTTTCAATTGTATCTGAAGCCTGATAATTGGGAATCTATCTGCATTGATGGGGCGGAGCTCCTGAAATTTTCACAGATATGGGACTTGTGGCAGTTGATAGAGCTTATCGATGACTATTTCAGGTATGAATTTGATCAAAATCGTTGGAGCCGTTTCCGAGAAAATCACGAAAAACCCTGTTTTTGACAACATTCTCGCCATTTTAGCCGCCATCTTGAATTGCCTTTGATCGAAATTGTTCGTGTCGGATCCTTATAGTGAAAGGACCTTAAGTTCCAAATTTCAAGTCATTCCGTTAATTGGGAGATGAGATATCGTGTACACAGTCGCACATACACTCATACACACACACACACACACACACACACACACACACACACACACACACACACACACACACACATACAGACCAATACCCAAAAACCAGTTTTTTGGACTCGGGGGACCTTGAAACGTATAGAAATTTAGAAATTGGGGTACCTTAATTTTTTCGGAAAGCAATACTTTCCTTATAGGTCAAGGAAAGTAAAAAATGAAAGTAGGCATAGGCTGACATAAGTATAAGAGTATTGAGAAGTGAGACAAATAACAAGCAAAATGCTTGTACAATTATTTGTAGAATAGGTAAGAATATAAGTTCAAATGATTAAAAATAGACTGGCCATCTACTAAATAAACCTACATACCTTTCAATCTACTTTTCAATTGCAGCGTTCTTATATCACCGGTAATAGCTCGTACTTCACTCTCCTTATCAGCAATTTCACTGCGCAAGTCCATCCATTGTTTATAATTATCAAAGTCTTCGGGTGTGTTTACAATTGCCTGGGAAAATTTGAATAAAAATATTCAGTCTAACAAAATTACCAATAGCTACAGATATGTACAAATTGAATGGATAGATATTTTTCCTACAGTTACCTTGAAAAGTGACGATTCCTGCACTGATTACAGAACGCAAAGATTCACTTTTCCGCTCTAGTGCGGGAAAAAATTATCTGCACTCCAGATTTGCAACATGGCAACACAAAATAGTTGGTGGGTTATAAGGAGGATTAGTGCACAAAAACAAAAATTAAGTTGGTAAAAATGACTGTGGTTAGATTTACATAAGAATCATTTCAATGGCTACCCTACATTTATGATAAAATCCCAATCTAGAAATCCAAAACAAGAATAATGTTCATCTAAATAATAATTAAATAATCATCATTTACGAATTCTCATCATTAAATAATAAATAATAGTTCTTTTCTATTGATAATTATTATTTCAACTCCAAGAAATGAGAAAAGTAGCAAATATACATTATAAAATTCGAATTTTGAAGTTAAATGATTACCGTTCGATATTCATATAAATAAAAATCATAACAATACTACAATAAATATTCTCTGTTGTCTATGTTATTTTTATAAATATTTTTCAGTTTACTTTGAGCATTTTTCTCGTTAATTTGAGCAAAAGACTAAATTTCTGAATCGTGTTTCAGTCATTTTTAGCTGGATGAAACAAACTTTGGTACGATTCTTCCCGCTAGGTCGCGTGCTGGTCGGTTCAGCCATCTTGTTGTGTTCAGCCATCTTGCATCTCGGTTCAGCCAACAAGCTGTTGGCGTGTATTTTGAATGTGAAGTTTTTGTTCCATCTGTATTTTTTCTGATTCTTGAATAAATAAAAATGAGAACTTTGGCTGAGAATTTTCAACTTCAATTGGATTATTAATTTTTAAATGACTTAAAGTTGCTATTAATAACAGCATCACATACACACAAACATTTGATGGATTTCAGCCATCATTTTACCCATAATCATTCAATCAACCACTTTTCATATTCAATGGTAACTGTAGGAAAAATTAAATGTGAAATACGTGCGCAAAGTTCCTCTGCTGCACTCAAGAAGCCATTCCACCCTCGCCTACGGCTCGGGCGTAAACGTTTCTTTCGGTGCAGCAAACTGTCACTTTGCACACTAGTTGCACAAATAACTATTACATGACTATAGTGAGACTTATATCAAACTGTCAGTCAGTATTCATTATAAATAGCATCAATGCTTTTCATTCAGACAATTCTGATAATTTCAAAATTTCAAGGGAATATAGGCTAGTCACTTTTTGTGTAGTTGAGAAGTTGATATTGGAATATATTCATATGGTGAGGTCCACGTTATAACGGCAGTGTTTGATTAGCAATACTATTGCTATACTTGTCTATCATCCAACAAAGCAGATAGCGCTATCTCTTTCTCGCTTTGCTCTGTTGCCAGATCATCTTATAACAAGGAAGAATTATTAATTAACAAAATATTTTATCTTAAACATGAAAATTCATTATGACATTATTGAAAATAGTTATTTGTGCAACTAGTGCGCAAAGTGACAGTTTGCTGCACCGAAAGAAACGTTTACGCCCGAGCCGTAGGCGAGGGCGGAATGGTTTGTTGAGTGCAGCAGAGGAACTTTGCACACGTATTCCACATTAAGTTTTTCCTACAGTTACCATTGAATATGAAAAGTGGGTAATTATGTTAAAATTGCCTGAAATGCATCAAATGTTTTTCTGTGTAATTTTATTATTGATAAAAACCTTAATTTATTGTCAAATTGAATAAAAATGTTGTCCTTGGTTATAATATCTAATACTAATAATTAGCGCGTTGTGCTTGGTCGCACGTCTGCTCACTATAGCAGCCACAGCAGTCACTGTTACCAACTTCATTTTGATTTTGCTGCACTGTTGCTCCATATAACCTACTAAGTATTTTTCGCCACACTGCACAGAAAGCAGCTGTTTTCCAGTCCCTACGTAGATCTGAAAGACCTTGTTTGCAGACGACTTCAGAAAAGGGTTTCTTTTCCGGTCTAGCCCAGAAAGTTGTCTCTTTCCAGCCGCTCATGGAAGTAGTTAATAAGTCATCCGCTAGATCGGGCGAGTGTCCACTTTCATCATCAGTGCTGAAGTCGCCATGATTTCAGTTCCAGTTTCGAATCAAACTAATTCGCTTCGCAACCAGTTTTATTCAATTATTTATTGTTGATTAGTGCATTCCGAATTTTCAAAAATGCTTGAAGATGACTGTGGTATTCCAAGTGAAATTTTAAAAGGATCTGAAATCCGGACTGCAAATCTTCTACCACTAAAATCAAGAGATACGTACGATAGCTTAACGAGTATTCTTTATTTTGTATTTTTTATTTATTTTGTCAGCAATACCTGTAGTGTGGCGAGAAATATCGTTCGCACCACGGGCAAAAATGTTTTTCCAGCTCTCAATCTTTTCTAGTCCTCGACCTACGGCCTCGGACTTGAAAACCGATTTCGAGCTGGAAAAATCTCATTTTCTGCTCTAGGTGCGAAATATACTATTGCGTTGCCATGTTGCAAATCTGGAGTGCAGAAAAATTTTTCCCGCACTAGAGCGGAAAAGTGATTCTTTGCGTTCTGTAATCAGTGCAGCAATGGCCACTTTTCAACGTAACTTTAGGAAAATATAATTTCTTTCTTAATAAAATATAATTGATCATTTTAAAAGAGAATGAACAGTTAATATTACATGAATACACCTGTATCAGCTACCGTCTATAGAAGGCATTGACAAGACAGATGGATCGGAAACGTTATTCTGCTATCTTTCTCTACTGCCATTGTAACGTGGACCTCACTATAGTAAACAATGTAAGGTGCTGAAGGTGCTGTGAGGTGCTAAACAAAGTAAGTATCAATCTCTGTAAATAAACACTCTAGTTATTACATAAATTTGAAACATTGCTAAACATTTACCAAACTTGAATTTGAATACCGTAATTCTTATATATTTTTGTTTCAAGTTAGGCTACTTAAACACACAACGATTTCTCGACGTCCGATTTTCTGCCGTCCTTATAAATTCTACTCGATTGAACGGAACTTGGCAAACACACCATGTATGCGGATACACAATATGTTTGCCAAGTTATGTTCGACCAACCAGAATTGATAAGAACGGCAAAAAATCGGGCGTACAAAATCATAACTTAGCCATACGGTTATGGTAGAAAATTCATGAGAAATCCTTTATTATATTAGGGAGATTAAGGTGGGCCGTCCACTAGAACCGTTTTCGTTCGAACTAGCAGTGGCCGAAAACTACCGAACTCGTCCGAACAATCCCCCAACAGAGAAAGGACTAGATGCTCGTCCATTGCAACAGGTTCATACAGCCGTCTCCGACCGATCTATTTTTCGATCCGAATTGAATGGGGTTTTCTGGCTCTATCCGGTCGAACTAACTAGTCGAGCTGAGACAACAAAGTGTTCCTAACTTGAAATTGTTTCACAGTCTTGTTTTTTTTTTTTGTTTTTTGAAGTTGTTCTGTTTAATAAAATTGTAACTATGGACAATGAAAAGTTGATAAGTTTTTTTCAAGAGCATGTTCCATTGTAGGATATGCGAGACAAAAGATAGGCCTATCATCGTTGTCATGTTCAAAGGAATCGGTGAACAAAGATTGCATAATGAATAACTAATTTAGTGGATATTTGTTGAAGGTAAGATTATTGCAATGAATAACTAATTTAGTGGATATTTGTTTATTTCAAAATCTATTTTCAAAATCTCAATATAATCATTGTTTATGAAAAAAATTTGGTGGCTATGATAGTAGTTATTTCGATGATTGGCAACCAGCCAACTACTGAACTAGACTGACGTAAACGATTCTATTAGACGACCATATTCGGCCGAATTAACGGCCGGCATATTCGTCCGATCCAACGGCCGAACGGATCGGTTGAATACGGTTCCAGTGGACGGTTACCCTATGGGTCTATGGGTATGATCACATTGGATCCACGTATGTGCAAGCGCATGCGAGAGCACGTATGCATGCCCATGCTTGCAGATGAGTAACAAAATCTGGAAAAAGCAATAGGAACACTCACACTGAACGCGTGCACTTGCTGGTTACGTTCAGTGTCACGTCACAACGTGTTTCTATGGCTCTTTACAGATTATGATTCTCAACAGCATGGTCACGAGATCATGCATGATATCACGTGCAGTTGCACATACGTGCGTCCTATGTGATCATACCCTAAGTGCCGTTTGCACAAAAGCCGGTTGAATTTTAATCGTTATTAATTCCACGAGAACCAATTAGAGAAGCCGTCTTATGAAAAGGACTTCTCTGATTGGTTCTCGTGAAATTAAACACGGTTAAAATGTAACCAGCTTTTGTGCAACCGGGCCTAGGCATAAAACAATACAATCGTTTAAGTTTTTTCTGCCCTGAGGTATTGAGAATAGAATTTCTTATATTGAATAGAATTCTTTGAAACAGGACTTCTGCATTTTTTAAAATCGTACCTTACTCCTAGGCCTGATACCTAAGCAAAATAAGCACAGATAAGAGTGTAAACATCTATCGTTGAGAGAAGTGAATATTTATAACACTTCATCTTCTTATCTTCTTCATCATCATCATCATCATCTTCTTCTTCTTCTTCTTCTTCTTCTTCTTCTTCTTCTTCTTCTTCTTCTTCTTCTTCTTCTTCTTCTCCTCTTGTCTTCTTCTTTCTTCTTCTTCTTCTTCTTCTTCATCTCCTGTCTTCTTCTTCTTCTCAGCCTTTTCTCACTGAGGTGGGGTCGGCGTTTCGGGTCAGTAGCTTCCAGGAGTCTCGGTGATGGGCTTCGTTTGGTGTTAGTCCCTTCTCTGCAAGATCTTGGGCGATACAATTTTCCCTTTTCTTCCTAAGTCTTCCCCTATTCCTAGTGCCTTCGACATCTAAGTGGTCGATCTTTTTCCCCACATAATCGTCCTCCCTTCTCTCTATATTATGTCAGTAACACTGCAGTCTTTTCTCCTGTAATTTCTTTGATATTTCTGTAACCTCCATTGTGTTCCTTATTATTTAATTTCGAATCCTATCCCTTCTACAGGTTATTTTAGAGAAACAGGAAATTTTGAAAGTTAAATAATTTCAAGGAAAACAAATCTTTAAATAAAGTTTTTTTATTTAATTTAATAGTAAAAAAATTCCATTTTAGAATGAATAGTAACTTTTATTTTTTGAAGATGTAGTTTCGCCGCAACTCCACCTCAGCATCTTCATTTTAGTGACCTCCAGTCTGTGTGGTTGAAAGAGAAAACTTATTCTATGTAAGTACTATTAATGTAATGAGTACTTAATTTAGTTACTTACTTTTTCATAAGGTTTGGATCGATCTCTTTCTTGTAACCGAGTGCCTTCAGCCATTCCACGACATCTTTGCCAAATGTGGCATCTCCTTGGAGAGGTAGTAATGGTGTTGAAGTATTTATGAATCTGCCATGTAAGGGGGTTGACAGACTTGAAGATGTACTGTCGAATCTAGATCGGAAAGCCATCTGGAATTAGAGTAAATTATGAATTAAAATTGAAAATCACTCAATAAATAGCTTGCTTTCTGTATCGTATTACAAGAATGTTTATTTTTTAAAAGACTGGCAAGCTGAACCTCTCATCTGGTACGTCTATTGTGATTATAAATCTGTAATGCAGCACCTCTTCTACTGTATAATAAATTTCAATTGAAATAAAACGCTATGTTGTAGCTAAAAAATAACACTTATTTTTATCCTCTTTGGATGTAGAACTGTAGTAATAGTTATTTGTGCATCTAGGGACTAAAGTGCAACTTTTTCTCCCTGAGGGAAACTGTTGTCGCCCGATGGCGTAGCCGAGGGCGACAATTTCCCTGAGGGAGAATAAGTACTTTAGTCCCGTGATGCACACAACATTTTTCCTCCACCTACACCAATACCTATAACAATGAATAATTTTACTACATCTTCAGACAATATGCGAGACAATATGGTAACAGTGACTGGGCTGCTATAGTGAGCAGAGGTGCAACCAAGCACAACGCGCTAATTATTCATTTAAACACATTCCTCATTCTTCAATCGCGGCGTTGTCGGACTTCTTCCCATGTTAATCTTATGGGTTTATTTTTACTCCCTTGGGAGTAAAAGTGATCACTTTTCCCGCTGGGAATTATTTTTAGTCCCATGGGAGGAAAAGTAGTACTTTAGTATTCGATTCCAGGGTGTAAAATGAGACTTTTGATAGTAGGTGGAGGAAAAATAAATTTGAGTTCAAGTGTATACTTCAATAGAGAAGTAAACAATTGAAGCAACTTGGAAATTATACGATAGTAAAGTACCTAGCCTATAAATCTTGTTTACGAAACAATCGTCAAGAATAATGAATATTATCACAACTTGGTTGTATTTTTCAATGTTGATAATCACAAATGTTTCAAATATAAACATATTTTTGATATCTTAATAATTTTATTAACACAGAATCTTAACCAATATTAAGGAAATCTTACCTTGTTTTCAAGATGAACTGTAACTGTCAAGAATAGGATTAAATTTCGCCCAGAAGTACAAAATTGAGCAGCTAAAAAAGTTGATATAATAAATGAATTGAATATATACAACTTTTGAATAAACAAAATAAATCCATTTTAATAAAATTGACACCTTTACTTTTACTACCGTTCTAACCTAAAAATTGAAATCAACGGAAAGCGCGCCAAGATGATGCTTGTATCGTTACCGTTGCCAACTAAATTTCATCGTCAAGCAGTAATGGCAAGAAGTATCGATACATCAGTGAAATCGATATTCATGCCTTATCGATATTCAATGACATCGACTTGTTTGCGATATATCGATATCTTCAAGATCTAGTTTTGTTCTTTTTTTAGGACATTTTTCAGTCAAAAGCCCCACGCTTCAATTCTCAAATGAAATAGAATCAATTCCAGTTTTTTTTTAACATCAGAAAATTATTACAGTATGCGTCCTGTAGCTTTCCCTCCGTGACTTTGAAACAATATTTATAGGAAAGGTATAGTTTGCGGGGTAGGCCTAATATTCATGGCTTTGCAAATTGCAAAAACATCAGCGTTCAGAGACACTATAGTTGTTTGTAAAGTGGGTTTCTAAAGTATAGAAGAAAGAATCACTAATTTATACCGTAATCGAAACATATATTATTACAGCATGTTCTTCAAACTTTGATAAGAAAATAAAACATCTTCAAAGGAATGTTTGTTAGACCACTATAGTGTTCTGAAAATCTGATAAAAACTTGGAACATCCAGTTAGTCGACGGGCAGAACCTCTGAAGGGAAAAGATTGAGCGTTTTTTGTACTACTTCTAGAAAAAATTGTGCAGGCCCAGAGTCCCAGAGCAGGCCTTGCGCTGCAAACATCTTGGGGGTGAAAAGACCCCACACCATGCAACTATTATTGTATAGAACTATACATGTATAGTTCGCCCAAGGCCAAAAGACCATGGCCTTGGAAAGACAACCAACAATCCACAATTTCCATTTCATATACCTGCTAGCACAATACAGAGCTGCACTGACAATCACAGGCCAAATCATCCCAAACAGAAATTTCTAATTGTGACAGCATGTCAACTACATTAACCTGACCATTCAACACAAAAACCTATTTCAAAGAAGAGCAATATAACACTTCGTTTCAACATGACAGAACAAAAGATATTCACAATTTTGATGATTCTATGGCTGGAATTCTACAAAACCAAGCCTCTTTGGAAACAATGCTCAAATACAACATCTTCCAAGAATCACTAAAGTAATGAGGCCACTGACCGGACATACAATGTGAGGTATTGACCAGAGCAGACCGCTCTGAATGGAAATTAACTATGCCATTAATAATTTAATAAACGGATTAGCGATTTCAAAACTGATGGGATAAATGATTCCCAATAATATAATTTTAGTCTCTGGGAGAAAATAAAAAACTGTCTGGAAAAGACATTATTCAATCAAGCCAATAAATAATTAAGCTCAGAAAACATGTCTGTACACTACAGAATATAAAAGCGATCTCCTGTTCAGGTCTCCAAGTCGACCTAATCAGGCTCAAAAATAGGTATCAGGGCTGGTAATATTATGCATTAGAAAATACCAAATTACAAAGGTCGTGGTGGGGATGACAATAATTTCCCTCAATAGAACGAGAAAGGAATACAACTAACAAAGACAGAATACAGGAAAATTCCCTCGATCAAAGTAGAAGACTCAGCAATAGAATGGACGTTCAACTGATTTTTTATGATGATTTTGCGTTTACAACAATTCTAAGTACTCTAGGAAAACGTTTGAAAACAATAGAGGAAATATCAGAATTCAATTATGTAATGTGCGGAATGACATCATGAAACTACTCTGATACCGTGAGAAAATCACAACGTTAATCCAGCACTCTAATAAAATTTTATCTTGGAAAAGTTATAATTTCAAAAAAATAAATAAATTTTGGCACAATAATGCCTGTTTAGTTAGGTCTGTACAATAAAGAAAATGTAGGTTGTATCTAAGAATCAATAAAAGGCCTAGTAATGAGAATCTACTATGATAACGAAATTATATCTGTTTCACTAGTAAATACCTTTGGAATATTTTAAGTAATGTTAAAAAGAGAAACTGTTTTTTCAACTAATCATATTAGGGTATATAGAATGATGTCTTTGTGTTTTTTCAAATGATTTTATCAAACTTCTTCAATTAAATGTATTGATCCTACTTGAATAATTTAGCATCTAATTCATATCGGCTATTAACTTATCCATGTCAATAACAGGACAAGATCTATAAACTTTACTATGAAGCAAGGTTTCATAGTAGGACTATAGATTAATAGTTGAATTTATTGTAAAAGTTCAGTCTAAACACTGAAAACCCTCATCTTACAAGATTGAAAGTCAGATAAATAATATTCTGACAATACCTTGCACTTTCAAGCAAGTACATGAATAAATTTGATGAGTCTAAATATTTAAACGAATAAAATTACACAATATATAATACTAGTCTATTAACAAGAAGGCTTAATTTTTGTTTTTACCTTGAATTAAAATTTTTTCACAACCACCTTCCAACAGTTCCAACATGTATCGACATTTGCATGAAACGAAACATGTTGAGTGAAATTATTGAAAACTTGCATTGCACTGGAGGCAATTAAAACATCATGTTCTAGATAAAAATTGCATAGTTGCCTGTAAAGTTGGTATACGGTATGGGCGAAAGTTTTACGTGACAACGACTTTGAGTGGTAAAATAATTTTAATGTGAATATTCATTCCTATAGTAGGAAGAAGGATGAAATAATAGTAACAATTTAAAACATTTATTTATACAAAGAATTATATTTAAAACATTAATTTATACAAAGAATCTCGCACTGAATTTCATATTAACAAAATTTTACCTTTTTTTACCTTCACACATCCTCAACAAAATCACTCTGTCTCTCTCGCTCTTAGGCGGGCTAACTGTGCTCGATTCAATTTTTTACATAGCAAGTCGCACTCATTTTTTCAAGTTAAACAAATTATTATTGGCTGAGAAACGATTTATACTACTTTTGTGATTGAAAACTACCACAACATTGTGATTACTACAACATAACCTATTCACTTATACCTATTATACTATACTTACACTTATACCTACCTATTCACTTATACTTATTCACATAACCTATTCACTAAGTAGTGGCGCAGTCGCAGGAGATTGCTCCGTTTCACTCTCTCTCTCCAGGTGAATGCCTTCGGGTTGCTGCTGCGTTGCTCGCCACTGCTCCTATTCGTGCTCTTTCCAGACGACCGTGAACCGAAATGAACGCTCTCACTCGCTCTCATTGTGAGCGCATAACTAACGTGGGAACGTAACGCAGTTTTCTTGAAGTGTCACCCGGCAAACCAATTTATAAGACGTTGTCATGTCAAAATATTTATCTCATTTAATGAAAATAATAATTAGCAAGGAACGGATATGGTAAAATCGAAAAAAGAGTTCATATTATATAGAAAAAGGAAAATCAAATAATTGCGTATCATTGAACTCAAAATAAAAGAATTAATTTTAATAATTCTAATTGGAATTCAACTACTGTAATTATTCGTTAGCTTCAAAAAGTGATAAACTATGGAAATAACGTGGATAGAAGAAAAATACGAAGAAAAGAATATCATATGAATTGAAAGAATGAAATGAAGTATTGAGAAACAAAATTACCTTCGGTGTCATCAAGAACCAACAAAAGGAACTTAAGCTCAACGCAATAGGAAAGAAACTCTTATCTTACAGGGTTGATATCAAATAATACTCTGATCTTATATTGATAAGAACATCAAATCAGAACTTGAGTGAAGCGAAGAACCTTTTGATTCAACAGTGGACGCTTCTAAACGATTGTTACATCTTTAAAAACTGAATTCTAATTTATCATTCGTAAAATGTCAATTTTAATATTCACAATGCGAAACAAATAAGATTAAAAACATGGTAAATTTCTAGGTGCAGAAATAATGCACAAGTGACTGAAGAATTAAAATGTTGAACTAATATACGAATATAATGCAAATTGAATGCAATTGGTTCATACGACACGAGAGCTTTAAATAATGTAGTTAAGAGCTTCGAGATTATGGTAGTAGAAACTGAATTGTGAAATAGTCAAACTTCGACAGATATGAGAGTGAAATTTGATGATAATATTTTTTTAGAGAAGATTCTGACATGTAAAATCAACTAATCTTTGAGTGTCAAATATTATAAGCTTATTGACAAATCAAGTATTTGTATATTTGTATTAACATAGAAATGTAATTCCAACAAACCATAACTTTTACTAGAATGAAATTATCATTCTAGTTTTACAAAAATGAATAGTAATAAGCAATATTACTTTCAAACAATTTAATGAAAACACAAGAACATTGTGTTTTCAATATGGATAGTTATCACTTTATCTCGCCTAATGCAGTATCAGAAATAATGATTTGTTTTTAATTATTCATTTTAACAGGTATTTGGTTATGAAATACACACAGTCATTATGAAAGTTTTCATATCAATAAGCGTTTCCAGTGAATCATTATAAAATGAATAAATGATCGATAACAATTATACAATGAATTCATATAGATAATTTCCGCATATCGGGAGCCTCATATATACGATCTGAGAAGTAGAACCACAAAAATGCGTGAAAAATTTCAAAATACTGTAATAGAGAGGCAAATTTCCAGCCTATTGTTTGTTTGAAACATTCAAACAAAAAGCATCACAATCGGTGCGCTAAGCCGAATTCCGAGCATTCGAGAATTTTCAAGTTCAATAACAGAGCTAGAGGGTGGAAAGTGCGTGGTTAGGGGATGAGTAGCAGGAGGAGGAGGAGGAGGAAGAGAGGTTCCTACCCCAGCATCCGAAACTCACGCAAGGCAGGGCAGAGTTTGCACAATCCAACGCAACCGACCACGCCCAAGCGCTACGCTACGTTCCATTTGCTCAAACCATTTCACTGCAGTTGAGCTCTAAAGCTGAATATTTGCACTAAATAAAAATCTCTAAAATGAATGTACAGTTAATAATTTCCGAACTTTGACTCCGAATTTTAAATGCACAGTAAAATTTGTTAATTTGTTGTACAACTAGATAGTGCATCCAATATTTTACACAGTTAAGATAAGATGAATGACTAATTATTAGACATAGATGAGATGAATAAGACGAATACATATAATTTCAACTATAAGCTTCCCTGGATTGAGAACAATATTAGATTAAACTTCGAAGGAAAACTCCAAAAAGTTTCTTGTGTATCTTTTCGTATGCAACACGTTGTTTTTGAGAAGATACAATAGAGCATCTGTTACTTATGGAAATAGTTATTTGTGCAACTAGTGCGCAAAGTGACGGTTTGCTGCACCGAAAGAAACATTTACGCCCGAGCCGTAGGCGAGGGCGGAATGGTTTCTTGAGTGCAGCAGAGGAGCTTTGCGCACGTATTTCACATTAAACTTTTCCTACAGTTACCATCGAATTTGAGAAGTGGTTGATTATGGGTAAAATGATGGCTGAAATCCATCAAATGTTTGTCTGCATAATTTTGTTATTAATAACAACTTAAATTTATTTTAAACTTTTAATCCAATTGAAAATTAATAATCGATAATTTATTCAAATTAAAAATTAAATTAATCCAATTAATTTGAAAATTTGAATAATTTTGAGGAAATCTTAATTACTAAATAATTTTTCAACCAATCAATTTATGAATGAAAAAAATATTATTTGAAATAATATTGAATAATTAAAAATATTCAAAATGTATAATATAATGAGTTCTCATTTTTATTTATTTTAAAATCAGAAAAAAACAGAAAGAACAAATTTGCATTCAAAATACACGCCAACAATGTCAACAGCTGATTGGGATAGCTGCAAGATAATATGCAAAATATTGAGAGTACGCAAAGTAATACTTTGCGCACTAGAGCGGAAAAGTGATTCTTTGCGTTCTGTAATCAGTGCAGGAATGGTCACTTTTCAAGGTATCTATAGGAAAAATACATTTTCCTACAGTTACGTTGAAAAGTGGCCATTGCTGCACTGATTACAGAACGCAAAGAATCACTTTTCCGCTCTAGTGCGGGAAAAATTTTTCTGCACTCCAGATTTGCAACATGGCAACGCAAAATACTTAGTAGGTTATATGGAGCAACAGTGCAGCAAAATGAAAATGAAGTTGGTAACAGTGACTGCTGTGGCTGCTATAGTGAGCAGAGGTGCAACCAAGCACAACGCGCTAATTATTATTCATTATATATTATAACCAAGGACAACGAGGACTTTAGGATTTTAGGATTAAGGTTTTTATCAATAATAAAATTACACAGAAAAACATTTGATGGATTTCAGGCAATTTTACCCATAATTACCCACTTTTCATATTCAATGGTAACTGTAGGAAAAACTTAATGTGAAATACGTGCGCAAAGTTCCTCTGCTGCACTCAAGAAACCATTCCGCCCTCGCCTACGGCTCGGACGTAAACGTTTCTTTCGGTGCAGCAAACTGTCACTTTGCGCACTAGTTGCACAAATAACTATTTCAAGAATGTTTGATGTTTTTGAACGGGTAGTCTATAGTGGCCCTCCACCGATAGGCAAAGCTACAGGACCTGGACTGTACTCACAGGTTTCAAAAAGCAATAGGCCTATAGGACTCATTAATAAACATGTATTTTATTTCAAGTATTGACAATAAAAATTCAATAAATCTTAACAAATTCCATGTAAACAGTGTAGAAAATAATACTAATTATATAAAAACTATCATTTCTCCTTTTCAATAACATTATAAAAATTCAGATCTAAAATATAGAATAAAAGTGGAAATATTAAGGCGTTATGCTTAATTAAATGTAATTAAAGATTAAATTACAGTACAATAATATTCATGTGACAAATGAATAAGAACAGAATAAAATTGAGAATACATCAATTCAAAAAATCTGCTAGATTTGAATGAAAATTTCAATTCAACTGTAACAATACGACAGTATAAAAATTCAACATTTTAGAAAGTAACTTTTTCCAAATGTTCGCATAATAAGAAATGGTGCGGAATGCTTAAGTTCAAAATTATGTAGAATGTAACACTTGAATAAAAATTATAAAACATCTACAACATACAAATTTTACCCTGAAAAGTTACAGTATTTTTCAACATAGCAATTGGATGATAAACTATAGACAGGTATTTCATTTTCAACATGACGATCACAAAATACTAATAGGACGGATTCAAGTTCCATGATCATCAAGTGGTTTTACAATAAGAATAAGAAACCATGAATTAAATAAATCTCAAAATGTTGAAATCAAGAAACAAGATCTAAGAGTATTCTTCATAATATCATGAGTGTAAATATGCTTCAAAATACTAGTAATATTGCATTTAAAACAGTTTCAACAGAGATTCATTTTTCAAGGCTCTATAGCTTCAACAAAAATAAAGAGATGAGAATTTGAGAAAGTTTGTATGAGAGAGTCATGTTTAATTGAGAATGCGATGAGCTTACAAAACATAATACTGTTTATTTCAAAAAATAGCCTACTTTTGATAAAATTACTTCCAATTACATACTTATTGCCATTTGGATTTAATTGCGGATAACTTACACTTAATGAGAAAACATGAAGATTAATTTTAACTCGATCTGATTAAATAGTGTGATAGTAATTCGAGAATAGAGTACAACATATATTTTATTTAAAAAAAGACTAAACTGAATGGATGGAATAGAGAGTACAATATTATAATATTATTGACAGAGTACGATATAATTATATTAGTAAGGACGTGAAGGGTCTTAAACTAGATGATTAAAATATTGTATGAATAATACCAAAGACCTTAAAGATGCATAGACTCACATGCAGCGCTAGTGTCGTACTTGGAATTGAAATCCGCCATTGAGGGGGCAACCCATAAGATTATTACATACCAATGCCACCAATGCCTTTGTGATCTATTGTATTACAAATATATATAGATAAAATCTCGTGCTAAAATACCCCAATGGCGGCCTTCAATTTCAAGTGAGAGCTATCATTGGGAAGGCATAGGCATTGTGGGTCTATATCTATTTAAGGTATTTGAATAATACTATGATGTAATACTACTAATAATAAAGGTGAAACTATTTACAAAAGTGGATTTTATGAAAGTTTAATAAACATGATAAAATATTGTTAAGCTGCGTTTACAATAGTTATTATTTTACACCAACTTAATCCTTATAGATTCTATAATATTGAACGGAACTTGACAAACACATATGTTCATCATGTGTATGAAAAGTTATGTTCAATCTAATAGAATCCATAAGGATTAAGTTATTAACATTTTTTTAATAACTTTGGTGTGAACTTAGCTTAAGAGATTCCTGTGCTGGACTTATAAACTCTATATTTCAGTACCTATAATATAATGAAATTATAGTGAAAACATTGAACAATGCTTATAACTAGATACAGTTCTTGTGCTTTTGTGTCCTATATGAATTATGTTTTAAGGCAGCTAGTGATTCATAGTAATAGTAATCTTAGTTCAGTTTTATAATATTGCTTTGTGCATTTTCTTATTTATCTTTACAATAAAAATTGTAGTGAAATAAATCTTGTCAATGAATAAAAGTGTAACTATTTTAATACATTGATGATTAGCAGCTAATATTTATTTATTTATTTATCACATTGTGTACAAATACTTAACATGAGGAAAGGCACAACAGGCTCATGCCCAAAACTGTCCCATTTCCAATTTATACTATAATGTCCAAATCAAAATGTTGGTTATGTCACTTTCACTTTTCAAAATAAGATTTATGCTCTTCAATACTCAGACTTCAAACCAGCAAATTTTGAACCAAATAGATACTATTAGAGCCTAGAATCAAAAAATCTAGAACAGTAACTTAATAATTATTCAAAAAGTCTAAATTTTGATTGAAACTAAAAATTTTCGAGCTAAAAACCTCACACTTTACAGAAAATCACATTGTTTTTGTTTTCATATTGAAGTCTATAATATTATAAATCATATTGAAGTCTTTATGGATGTTATAGCAGTCATTGATTAGTATATTAATCTACTAAGGCCTCTATTGAGAGTAAAGATTATTTAATTGACGTTTCTGATATTAAAATTATGGAATGATGAAACAAAAAAATGAGAGATTGAAGCTGAGACTTGAATTACAGTGAGAATGTAATGAGTCATGAAAAGAATTCAATTTAGCAGTGGAAGACCACAAATTTAGTAAAAACTGATTTCACTAACCTCAATACCTTCTCCATTATTATATACCGTTAAAACGACTCAATAATAAATCAAGACTCGGTTTCTCAACAGCCAGTTAAATTTTGACCGTGATTAATTCCACGAGAACCAATCAGAGAAAAGACAGCTTCTCTGATTGGTTCTCGTGGAATTAATCACGGTTAAAATTTAACCGACTGTTAGCAACCGGCACTAAATATTTCAGTTGCTGCAAAAAATGTTAAACTTGAATATAAACACTTTTAAAACACTAATGTTTGAATTCCAAACAATACAGATTAGTCCACATTTGGAAAGATGTCATTGAATACATTCAAATTTGAGAATCTACTGAACTTTTTTTATCGAATAAACGTTTCAAAACTTTGCAGAATAGGTAACAACCTAGATAATAGGTTCACGATTAAACATAAGATCATTCTTTTGAAATTCCTGTCAAAATAATTGTAATGAATCAAGTATATCATTCTTTATAATCAATGACAAAATACAAGGTGCGGCAGTCAATCGGGCGATTTTGCAACAGTGCTTGTGTTCGTTTGGCTGGAGTGGGGAGAACGATGCTACGCCCATCGTGTAGAAAACTTTAAAGCATTTTAGTAGCAATGGAGCAGTGGACAGGAGCACAGCGTGCTTATGCCGTAAAAGCATTTTATAAAAGCGGGGACAGCTATGTGATCGCTCAGCGTGAATTTAGAAGAGAGTTCGAGATTCATCGTAATAATGCTGTTCCATCAGCCAATGCCATAAAGACCTGGGTTCGTAACTTTGAGGAAACTGGTTCTACAGTGAAGAAGAGAGGTGGTAGTGCAAAAAAGTGCGTACAACAGAGAACATAGCGGTAGTTAGAGTAATGAGCGATGTTAGCAGAAGACTTACTGAGTGCATACATGTGGACAAATACATGGTTGACATCTGACAGATGTTATTTTTCGAAAATAAGACTTTTCTTTTCAATTTTTTTAGTTTCTTGAGTTTGCAAACTAAATGCTACTATCTTTACTCTGTGTTTTTGTATGTTTCATGTCAATAAATCTAATCATTTACTCTTGATAACGCTTTTAAAATCGCCCGATTGACTGCCGCACCTTGTATTTATTGTCCAATGAGATCCGAAGAAACACATTAGTTTTCCACTGGAACCCACAACAATTCAGTAATTCTGAGACAAAACTCTAGTGTTGTTCAGAGTTTAGTAATTTCATACCAATATCCATATTTTTTCAAATAAATTCCACAAAAACATGCCAATATACAGAAAAATCTGTCTTTCAATAATTTTTTAGCTTATAAAATTGCACAGCGTAGCTACGTAATACTAAAAAACAAGCAACAGCTTGAGAACCTGTCTAAAATAATTTTAATGTATTGCATACATTACGTCATCAATTAAGTAATCTATATGTAAGACACTGGACGGTCTGATACACTTATATCTAAGTAGCCTAATAGATTTAACTTTGATAAAAATTGTTAATTCAGATAAATTTAAAAATAATTGCTATTCACATGAGATTGCAAGTGGCATCTATTCCTTTCTTCTTTATCTGTCTTCTTCTTCATCATCATCATCATCTTCTTCTTATTCTCCTGTCTTCTTCCTTCTTTTTCTCCTGTCTTCGTCTTCTGTATTCTTCTTCTTCTTCTTCTTCTTCTTCTTCTCCTGTCATCTTCCTTTCTTCTTCTTCTTCACCTTTTTCTTCTTCTTCCTTTTCTCATATCTTCTTCTTCTTCTTCATCTTCTTCTTCTTCTTCTTCTTCTTCTTCTTCATCATCATCTTCTTCTCCTCCTGTCTTCTTCACCTTTTTCTTCTTCCTTCTTCTCCTCCTGTCTTCTTCATCTTCTTCTACCTCTTTATCTTTTCCTTAACAAGTTCCAATCAATTCCGACAGACCAAGGCGTATTCACACAATACACATCTTCTTCGTCTTCTTATTCTTTTTCTCCACAAGTTCCAATTAATTCGACAGACCAAGGCGTATTTACACAATACATTATGAAAGTCAGGGTAAGTTATAATACAGTAAGAATATAATTTCCCTAAGTTCTAATTGAACTCTAATTATTGAGACTATCCCTACCCAGCCCAGCCGAGAGTATGTGAACCATAGAGAAACAATAGCGTAAGTAGATATCACATGGTATGGGGCGTTTATATCGCAACTTTTACTGTTATCTCAAGCCGATAGTCCATGTAATTCTTTCCCGTGAAGCTGTGTGACACAGGTAGTCTCTCATATTGTGCCGTTCATACACTCTCAACCCAACAAAATAGTAAAAATCGACAATAATCAACAGTTGAATGAAAAAGACTAATAAATTGTCAAAAAAAAATAATAATCAACAGTATTCAGCTTGAGATAACAGTAAAAGTTGCGACATAAACGCCCTATACCATGGGATATCTACTTACACTATTGTTTCTCTATGGTGTGAACAGTCCAGTTTGCCTCCGCTGTGTTACCGTTAACTCAGGCCTTAGTTTCCTGTTCAAGCTCGAACTTCTGCTGCGAATTGGCCAGATACTTCTGCTTCTTTTTCTGTATGTTGGCCTCCAATAGAAACAGCGAACCAGCGATCAGCGTTTCGATGACACCGGATATGGCGAGCGCGAACGCCCAGCCGAAGAAGTTGTTGCTATGTCCAGGCATCCATCCGTCCCGGTTCGCGAACAGCGCGAACACGATCACGGCTAGGCCGCCCGAAATGCCTGCGAACGCCAACAAATTTCAATCAAATCTATTTGAAAAAACACAAACACTTTACAAGAAATACACAAAGGAACCAATTTATTTATTTATTCCATTGGCATTACAGATTATAATTATAATAAATATAATATGATTGGGAGAAGACAACAGGCATAGCCCAAAACTGTCTTCTACCAAATTTTTACAAATAAAAGTTTCAAAAATAATAAGGTTAAGATTTCACTTTCACTTCAAAAAGTCCAATTTCCACTTCAAAGCTAATGAATAAACTAAAAATTTTGAATTTTGATATTTAAAAACTGATTAAAAACAAAAATATTTCACTCAAATCTCTACAGATTGAAAATTTTTGAGTAATTTTGCAAAATTTTGATCCAGAAAAGAAACACAACATTTTACTATTAGCATTTGAATGAAATTGATTTTCCAAAACATACACACACACACTCATTACAAGAAATACACGAAGAAACCAATTTGAATGAAATTGATTTACCAAAAACACACACACTCATTACAAGAACTTTACAAAAAAAAAAAAACACGAAGAAACCAATTTGAATGATAAAATTAGTAGAATTGGTGGTGATGTTGTGAAATCTCTCCATAATAAAAAAACAAAGATATTGTCAAATTTCACTAAAAAAATTATTAAAAACTTTGAAACAGTACCGTAGCATGGTTTAACGTTTACCAACGCATCATCAGCTGTACTGAGGAATGAGGATACAGAAACATTCTTAACCTAATATTAGTAGTCTAGAGCTCCTAATAGTTGGGTGGCAATAGTTTATAACTAAAGTAAAGAATATTAAAAATATAATATATTATATATATATTCATTACTTTAGTTATAAATAATGTCACCCAACTATTTAGGAGCTCTAGACTACTAAGATTAGGTTAACAATGTTTCTGTATCCTCATTCCTCAGTACAGCTGATGTTGGTAAACGTGAAACCATGGTACTGTTTTAAAGTTTTTAATAAAATTATAGTGAAATTTGACAATATCTTTGTTTTCTTACAATTTGAATGAAATTGATTTTGCAAAAAAAACACAAACACACACACACACACACACACACACACACACTTTACAAGAAGAACTTATATTCTGTATTTTCAACAAGAATGAACAGCTAATATTACATCAGAAATAACGGTATCAGCTATCCTTTTTAGGTAGTGACAAGACATAGAATCAGTACGCTGTTCTCCTATCTTTCACCACTGCTAATAAACAGCTAATGAATGAACAGCTAATACTACTATCAGGTATACCGGTATCAGCTATCCTTTATAGAAGGCAGTGGCGAGACAGAGAATCGGCAACGTTGTTCTCCTATCTTTCTCCACTACCATTATAACGAGGACCTCACTATAGTCTGATCTTTCACTTCGATTTGTAAGCATTTCTCATGAACAGCATCAATGCTTTCCAATCAATGCTGGAGTGAGCTAGAGCATAACCAGTATCAGCTATCCTCTATAGAAGGCAGTGGCAAGACAGAGAATTGGCACCGCAGTTATCCTATCTTTCTCCACTGCCATTATAACAAAGAACTCACTATAGATATTCTGTTTCCAATTTCCGTGTAATCTGCACAAGATTGTAAAAACTAACAAGAAATGCATAAAAATGAGTTATATTGGAAGATTATTATTTATATTATTGACAAGTCTGATTTTCTTCTGTATTGTTAAACAAGAACATGTGAATATTTAAAGCTGGGTTTGTGCGTAAATGCCATCGTCTACCACGACAGGGAGAAAATCTCAGATTCAATTTGTCTACATAAACTAAAAGATTAATTTTCAATTATGTTTTAATGGGGCAGGTTGAGCTTGTACTTTGTTATAATTTTAAATAACAATATGTTGATATTATTAGAAATGTTTAATTCTTTAATAATAAAGACAAATAATGAAAAGTTATTTGATCAGCTGTTTTAGCACACTTGGAATTTGGACAATATGAATGTCAACAATGCTTGCCGTCGTCGACTGCGGGAATTTACGCATAAACGAAAATGCACCTTTAGTAACCAATTAACCTATGCCTTTCCTGGTGAAATTGTAGCTTTAGAAGAATTGAAGAATCAATTCAACCTACATGTTTTTGTTTTATTTAATTTTATTTAGGTATTTATATTTTTAGTCCTTACCTGCACCAACGAGTATGAACCCAATGAGACGTATAAGCTGCAAGAACCGTTTCTGTCCTGGACCGAAGCAGAGAACAAATAGCAGAACAAGAATGAAGGAGACAAGAACTCCAAGGAAGGCCACCAGAAAGAAGAACTGCGTGATCACTATGAACCCTGCAAATCACAAACAAAACACAATTAGTAATTTGATAGTAATATATATGAAAATTAACAAAAAAGTTTACGAGTTCACAAAGAACTGGGTGACCATCATGAACCCTGCAAACGACAGACAAAAGATAATTAAAAATTTGATATTAAGATATGAAAATTGAGGGAAAGGAGAGTAAAAATTGAGTTTACAGAGAAGAACTGGGTGATCACTATGAACCTGCAAGTTACAATCAAAACAGAATTAGAAATCTACTGAAAATACATAAAATTCCTGTGTTATCGGATAGGCACGTTAACTGTCGGTCCCGGCTGAAGTATGACAGTCGTAAAACCTATTGACGGCTTAAATTATGTATTCAGGCGGTGGGACCTTCCCGCAAGGGACTCGCCGCCAACAAAAGCCATACGAATTTACTTTATATGAAAATTGAAGGAACATTTTAAAATGTTCACAAAGAACCGTGTGCTCACTATGAACACTGCGAATCACAAACAAAACTGAAGTAAAAATCAACAAGTAATATTTGGAAATTGAGGAAACAGCTTCCTAGGTTAACAAATTATTGTCATTTGTGTTTGATTAAATAATGTGTATGTATAACATATTCACATTGGTCAAGGTCCCTTGAATTCAAGTTTTCTTGTCGTTTAAGACAAAACAAAACTGAATTAAAAATCAACAAGTAATATTGGAAAATTGAGGAGACAGCTTCCTAGGTTAACAAATTATTGTCATTTGTGTTTGATCAAATAATGTGTATGTGTACCATACAGTGATTTTTACATTGGTCAAGTTCCCTTTAGTTCAAGTTTTCTTGTCGTTTAAGAAAAAACAAAACTGAATTAAAAATCAACAAGTAATAGTGGAAGATTATTATTTATATTATTGACAAGTCTGATTTTCTTCTGTATTGTTAAACAAGAACATGTGAATATTTAAAGCTGGGTTTGTGCGTAAATGCCATCGTCTACCACGACAGGGAGAAAATCTCAGATTCAATTTGTCTACATAAACTAAAAGATTAATTTTCAATTATGTTTTAATGGGGCAGGTTGAGCTTGTACTTTGTTATAATTTTAAATAACAATATGTTGATATTATTAGAAATGTTTAATTCTTTAATAATAAAGACAAATAATGAAAAGTTATTTGATCAGCTGTTTTAGCACACTTGGAATTTGGACAATATGAATGTCAACAATGCTTGCCGTCGTCGACTGCGGGAATTTACGCATAAACGAAAATGCACCTTTAGTAAACCAATTAACCTATGCCTTTCCTGGTGAAATTGTAGCTTTAGAAGAATTGAAGAATCAATTCAACCTACATGTTTTTGTTTTATTTAATTTTATTTAGGTATTTATATTTTTAGTCCTTACCTGCACCAACGAGTATGAACCCAATGAGACGTATAAGCTGCAAGAACCGTTTCTGTCCTGGACCGAAGCAGAGAACAAATAGCAGAACAAGAATGAAGGAGACAAGAACTCCAAGGAAGGCCACCAGAAAGAAGAACTGCGTGATCACTATGAACCCTGCAAATCACAAACAAAACACAATTAGTAATTTGATAGTAATATATATGAAAATTAACAAAAAAGTTTACGAGTTCACAAAGAACTGGGTGACCATCATGAACCCTGCAAACGACAGACAAAAGATAATTAAAAATTTGATATTAAGATATGAAAATTGAGGGAAAGGAGAGTAAAAATTGAGTTTACAGAGAAGAACTGGGTGATCACTATGAACCCTGCAAGTTACAATCAAAACAGAATTAGAAATCTACTGAAAATACATGAAAATTCCTGTGTTATCGGATAGGCACGTTAAACTGTCGGTCCCGGCTGAAGTATGACAGTCGTAAAACCTATTGACGGCTTAAATTATGTATTCAGGCGGTGGGACCTTCCCGCAAGGGACTCGCCGCCAACAAAAGCCATACGAATTTACTTTATATGAAAATTGAAGGAACATTTTAAAATGTTCACAAAGAACCGTGTGCTCACTATGAACACTGCGAATCACAAACAAAACTGAATTAAAAATCAACAAGTAATATTTGGAAATTGAGGAAACAGCTTCCTAGGTTAACAAATTATTGTCATTTGTGTTTGATTAAATAATGTGTATGTATAACATATTCACATTGGTCAAGGTCCCTTGAATTCAAGTTTTCTTGTCGTTTAAGACAAAACAAAACTGAATTAAAAATCAACAAGTAATATTGGAAAATTGAGGAGACAGCTTCCTAGGTTAACAAATTATTGTCATTTGTGTTTGATCAAATAATGTGTATGTGTACCATACAGTGATTTTTACATTGGTCAAGTTCCCTTTAGTTCAAGTTTTCTTGTCGTTTAAGAAAAAACAAAACTGAATTAAAAATCAACAAGTAATAGTGGAAAATTGAGGAAACAGCTTCCTAAGTTAACAAATTATTGTCATTTGTGTTTGATTAATAATAATGTGTATGTATAACATACAGTGGCGTTCACATTGGTCAAGTTCCCTTGAATTCAAGTTTTCTTGTCGTTTAAGAAAAAACAAAAGTGAATTAAAAATCAACAAGTAATATTGGAAAATTAAGGAAACAGCTTCCTAGGTTAACAAATTATTGTCATTTGTGTTTGATTAATAATAATGTGTATGTATAACATACAGTGGCGTATACATTGGTCAAGTTCCCTTGAATTCAAGTTTTCTTGTCGTTTAAGATAAAACAAAACTGAAATAAAAATCAACAACTAATATTTGTAAATTGAGGAAACAGCTTCCTAGGTTAACAAATTATTGTCATTTGTGTTTGATTAATAATAATGTGTATGTGTACCATACAGTGATTTTTACATTGGTCAAGTTCCCTTGAATTCAAGTTTTCTTGTCGTTTAAGAAAAAACAAAACTGAATTAAAAATCAACAAGTAATATTTGAAAATTGAGGAAACAGCTTCCTAGGTTAACAAATTATTGTCATTTGTGTTTGATTAATAATAATGTGTATGTGTACCATACAGTGATTTTTACATTGGTCAAGTTCCCTTGAGTTCAAGTTTTCTTGTCGTTTAAGAAGAAACAAAACTGAATTAAAAATCAACAAGTAATATTTGAAAATTGAGGAAACAGCTTCCTAGGTTTACAAATTATTGTCATTTGTGTTTGATTGATAATAATGTGTATGTGTACCATACAGTGATTTTTACATTAGTCAAGTTCCCTTGAATTCAAGTTTTCTTGTCGTTTAAGAAAAAACAAAACTGAATTAAAAATCAACAAGTAATATTGGAAAATTGAGGAAAAGCTTCCTAGGTTAACAATATTGTCATTTGTGTTTGATTAAATGTGTATGTATACCATACAGTGGCGTTCACATTGGTCAAGTTCCTTTCAATTCAAGTTTTCTTGACATTTGTGTAAAGTGAATGTATTTCGCAAACTTGAAGTCAAGTCTACAAGAACAGAAACTCGAATCCAAACTATACCAATGTAGACCCTTCCTTATTTCATAGATCCTTTCACATTTGGATAACATTGAAAATACAAAATAGGGTTATGTCTGTAATAACTCGCATCAAAATAATTATATTGAACAAAATTTGGGTCTATCATGGAGATTTGAAAAATAGTTGAAGATGATCAAACCAGGCCTAAAATGTTATTGAAACTAAAGTGTGACAATATCACTTGAGGATTTGCTCAAACCGATTTAGTTATTTCCAATAATATAGGTGGATTACAAGAAGAATTAAATTTTGAGTAAGCTTCAAAGAATTGTGAAGAGAAAGAACCTTCTAAAGAAATTGGTCAAAAACTTGTGACAATATCGTTCTTAATCAAATTCTAAAGTTACTTGTGCTTAATATACTTTTGTTTGAGTTGAAATTATAGAAGTATTTAATAAGAATGAAGAATGTACTTGTAATATGATTAACAATAATACCACAGAGAAACGATAGCATAAGTTTCATAACATTACGCTATTGTTTCTCTATGATTTTACAGATCATGGAAGATCATTATAAATGATGAGATTATTATAAAATGTTCCTAGTTATAAAATAACAAAAGATAATCATTTGAGTTTGGTCATCTGATAATTATTATCACAATGTTTTTTACTTTCCTTGCCCTATTACCATAGGTAAGGAAAGTATTGCTTTCCAAAAAAAAAAATTAACCCTACAGAGACACACTTATTTTATTCTAACACAGTAGACACACTGGGGTGTTGAACACCCCAATTCAATTTTGCATTTTTCTTTGAAAAAATGTGTATGTATACCATACAGTGGCGTTCACATTGGTCAAGTTCCTTTCAATTCAAGTTTTCTTGACATTTGTGTAAAGTGAATGTATTTCGCAAACTTGAAGTCAAGTCTACAAGAACAGAAACTCGAATCCAAACTATACCAATGTAGACCCTTCCTTATTTCATAGATCCTTTCACATTTGGATAACATTGAAAATACAAAATAGGGTTATGTCTGTAATAACTCGCATCAAAATAATTATATTGAACAAAATTGGGTCTATCATGGAGATTTGAAAAATAGTTGAAGATGATCAAACCAGGCCTAAAATGTTATTGAAACTAAAGTGTGATATCACTTGAGGATTTGCTCAAACCGATTTAGTTATTTCCAATAATATATATAGGTGGATTACAAGAAGAATTAAATTTTGAGTAAGCTTCAAAGAATTGTGAAGAGAAAGAACCTTCTAAAAAATTGGTCAAAAACTTGTGACAATATCGTTCTTAATCAAATTCTAAAGTTACTTGTGCTTAATATACTTTTGTTTGAGTTGAAATTATAGAAGTATTTAACAAGAATGAAGAATGTACTTGTAATATGATTAACAATAATACCACAGAGAAACGATAGCATAAGTTTCATAACATTACGCTATTGTTTCTCTATGATTTTACAGATCATGGAAGATCATTATAAATGATGAGATTATTATAAAATGTTCCTAGTTATAAAATAACAAAAGATAATCATTTGAGTTTGGTCATCTGATAATTATTATCACAATGTTTTTTACTTTCCTTGCCCTATTACCATAGGTAAGGAAAGTATTGCTTTCCAAAAAAAAAAATTAACCCTACAGAGACACACTTATTTTATTCTAACACAGTAGACACACTGGGGTGTTGAACACCCCAATTCAATTTTGCATTTTTCTTTGAAAAAATATGAAAAAACAAGTACTTAGATCATACTTCATCATTTCTTAATCATTTTTGTTCAAAGTGCATACTCAAATCAAAAGTAAAGCACTGCTTATCAATATTTATACTAATTTTAGAAGTACGTATGTTCCGCCTAAGTGTTGGAGCTCCTAATCCGGTTTGAACGAATAGCTCTATCATTGCCAATGACAACTTCATCAAAAACTTACGTCTCTTCATTTTATTGTTTTGAATCTCTAGTTGTAGAGATTCATAGCATTTATTCCAAACTGATCCATCATCCTATACCACATTTGTAGTGGCAATACAAGTAAATCTTTGTAATAAAAGTGTTTGATAAAAGTCCCACGTGAAAGACACTCTGGGGTGTTAGACACCCCAAACGAAGAACAAGATGAGCTTGTAGAATGCTATTACTGACTGGAAGTGGTGGAGAGTAGTTGACAATACTACAGACCTAATTTAGACTGGGCATAAATTCCCATCTGTTTGATATTGTCAACTGCAGAACAGAAAAAAAATCCCTGGGGTGTTAAAAACCCCAGTGTGTTTCTTAAGGGTTAAGGTACCCCGATTTCAAGTTTTCTATACGTTTCAAGGTCCCCCGAGTTCAAAAACATGATTTGTGGGTGTTGGTCTGTGTGTGTGTGTGTGTGTGTGTGTGTGTGTGTGTGTGTGTGTGTGTGTGTGAGTGTGTGTGTGTGTGTGTGTGTGGTGTGTGTGTGTGTGTGTATGTGTGTATGTCTGTGAACACGATAACTCCATTCCTAATCAACCGATTGACTTGAAATTTTAAACTTAAGGTCCTTATACCATGAGGATCTGACCATAAGAAATTCAATAAAATTGGATTCAAAATGGCGGAAAAAATGGCGGATAATTACTAAAAAACCATGTTTTTCACGGTTTTCTCGAAAATGGCTCTAACGATTTTCTTCAAATTTATACCATGGATAGCTATTTATAAGCCCTATCAACTGACATGAGTCTCATTTCTGGGAAAATTGCAGGAGCTCCGTAATATTCCTGAGAAAAATGGCGGATTATTACTAAAAAACCATGTTTTTCACAATTTTCTCAAAAATGACTTGACCGATTTTTTCAAATTTATACCCTGTATAGTTATTTATCAGCTCTATTAACTGGCATGAGTCTCCTTTCTGGGAAACTAATGAGGGGTTCACCCCATCCTTGAGAATTGGACTTTGTAGCCTCCTTCTCGTGCATGAGGTAGGTAGGTAGCGCAGTTCATAGAAAGAACACATAGTCGAGATATTTCATCTATAGAACAGCTGTTTTGACGACTTTTGAGAAATATCATCGAATTTCACAATTTACACGAAGGAAAAAGTACTCTGAAAACAATTATATATACAGATATACAGTAGTCTGATCATAGTGTCAAATATGTTGCTGCCAATCGTCATTATGTTATTCCCCTAAATTATTCTCTTTTAAGAATGGGGCTTACAGTTCAATGAGCAAGGAAAGTTGTGTGAGTGCGCCACACCAGATTTTTATGTTTTTCTTTCACAAAACTTCAATTCCAAAACCTATTGAGGGTCCTCCATTCACCAAGCTTGCAAATTACAAATATTGTCCAATTACATTAGATGATATTGTATAACATTCAAATTTAGATTACGATTGAGTTGAACTTACAAGGCATGAGGTATCCCCTGATCTGGTGATATCCAGTTGTGAAGGGATCAAAAATCCACCGACATCCACTGAAAAATCTCCTTTGATATTCGTCATGTGGATCAGGCAACGATCGGAAGCAGTGCATCCATAGACCCAGTCTACAAATAGGAACACAGAAATTGAACAAAATCATTAAAAATATATGATAAAATAGCTGAACAACTGTTTGCTTTTCATTTCATTTCATAATTTCTTTATTCATAAATTTGTACAGTTTATACAATGAATAGAGTCAAAAATATATATCTTTGATTAGATACAATTGAAAATAAAAACAAATAAAACATCTACAGAATACAACAATACAAACATAAAATACAATTCAACTCATAGGAGCTGATGTCATCCATTCCGATATTCTTCGATATTATATAGCTCTTTCAGTTAAATATCTCTTTAATTCCAATTTGAATTTATTGGGATTCGGCTCTTGTTGGAATCGCGTCGGTAGCTTGTTATAGAACTTGGCTCCTATGGGCTTGGCTATGTGGGCTTCAAGCTTGTGCATGGGTGATGTTTATCTATTTATCCATTCATTAGATAAGCACAAACAATACAATGATCAGAAATAGAAAAAACAGGCTATTGTCCAAAACTTCTTCAATTTCCTAATTTAGTTTCAAATTGTCCAAATATTTTAAATAGGTTATGTCCATTTCAATTTCTACAGAAAATCACAACCTGAAAATATAAATTAGAATAAAACAAACAATTTTAAATTGCATTACAATTTATTGCATTTATAGATTAGCATTAGGGATAACATTCATAGATTATCATTTATTGCATTATTTATTTTTCAGTTTTTGTATTAGAGGCCACAAGTTATAACAATGAGCCTTCGTCTCCCAACACATGGGATTCAACTATGATTTTTTAGGATGGATGTAAGAGTTTGGTCAGTTTTCTCTCGGTAGCCGGTACCATAGAGAAACAATAGCGTAAGTAGATATCCCATGTTATAGGGCGTTTATGTCGCAACTTTTACTGTTATCTCAAGCCGATTACTGTCGATTTTTACTGTTTTGATCGGGTATGAGTGTATGAACGGCACAATATGAGAGACTACCAGCGTCATAAAGCTTCACAGGAAAGAACTACGTGGACTATCAGCTTGAGATAACAGTAAAAGTTGCGACATAAACGCCCTATACCATGGGATATCTTCTTATGCTATTGTTTCTCTATGCCGGTACCCTCACTTTGAGCTAAGTAAGTAAGTAAGTAAGTAAGTAAGTAAGTAAGTAAATAAGTAAGTAACAAGTAGCATTCTCCACACTGGCCTTATGATTAGATTGCAGAGTGAGATGTATATGATGAACTGAATAAATAAATAGTTTCAGGAAAAAATGCAACAGATCTTACCTGTCAAACTGCGCTCCAGATATCCTGTAATCGCTGACCAACCAACTGGCTGAGAAAAAAGCGACCATTATCGACCACATGGCTAGGATGAACACAGCCACTGCCACATTACCTGCTAAAGTTCGCTGCTTCATTTTGAACAATAATTCTGCAAAATAAAACAAAAAAAATTGAAATAGAATGATTTAAAGTGGACAATATTAAAGATCTGCTACAGTTCTCTGCTTCATTTAGAACAATTATTCGGCAAAATGGAACGAAAAAACTTTGATTTAAAATGATCAATTGACGAGAAAAAGGTTTAGACCTCTTCCACTGAAGTCTGATTAATTATAACCAGATTTTACTTTAGTTTGTGTTTCATTCTCAAGTTAATTAATATGTAGCCTAGTGAGGTCCACGTTATAATGACAGTGGATGGAGAGAGATTGATTGATTGAGTACTTTATTCATGTAGATTACAACAATATATACTGGCTTTTACACTTATATACAATAGCTTACAATACAGCAAAATTATAGATGAATTTACATAATATAAACTAAGAAAATACTTATTGACCTGTATATGGTACAAAAAAAAAACAATTTGTAATAACTAAATATAATATTGTAATGCATCTACGTAAATTGGCGGAGCTTTGGACATATCAATGTCCATTCTTCGGAAAGAATATTCAAAATATCCTTCCCACTAACTCTCTACCAAAGATAGGAGAACAACGTTGCCGAACCTCCGTCTTGTCAATGCCTTCTGTAGACGATAGCTGATACAGGATAATTGATGTAATATTAACTGTTCATTATTGTTAAAAATAATCAATTATATTTTTCAATAATTTAAAAATGAATTTTCATAATTAAGATAAAATATTTTGTTGATTAATTATTAAAAGACGATCTGGCAACAGAGGAAAGCGAGAAAGAGATAGCGCTATCCGCTTTGTTGAATGATAGACAAGGATAGCAACACCAAAGTTAATCAAATACTGCCATTATAACGTAGACCTCACTATAGGTTCTTTACTGAAATGGGTTAATTTTTAGCTCCTCTATTCACTGTGATATCACAAAAATTAATAAGAAACCTATAAAATGAATCATAAAACACCTATGTTGATTATTATCATAGAGAAACAATAGCATACGTAGATATCCCATGGTATAGGGTGTTTATGTCGCAACTTTTACTGTTATCTCAAGCCGATAGTCCACATAGTTCTATCCCGTGAAGCTGTGTGACACTCATATTGTGCCGTTCATTCACTCTCACCCCAACAAAACAGTAGAATTCGACAATAATCAACAGTAATCGGCTTGAGATAATAGTAAAAGTTGCGACATAAACACCCTATACCATGGGATATCTACTTACGCTATTGTTTCTCTATGTTGAATGAAAAAAGCTAAGAAATAGTCAAAAACCACAGATTTATTGATACTTAGAAAGACCGGTTTCGGTTATCACACCATTGTCAATCCCGAGTTTATCTGGGATTGACAATGGTGTAATAACCGAAACCAGTATTTCTATGTATCAATAAATCTGTGTTTTTTTACTATTTCTTAGTCTTTTTCATTCAATATGAATAATTACCACAATATCAACTTCTCAACTAAAAAAGAAGTTTCTCTATGTTATTACCTACAGTACTTACTGCATTAAAATCACTCCAGAATCCAAAACATTCAAAAGAACTAAATACTATTAAACGCTACCAGAGCTCACAAACTCAATAGAATTGAAAAATTTAAAAACTAAAAATTTCAACATAACATGGAATAAGTAGCCTTCAAGTAAGAATAATAGGTTTAGTACACTCATATAATGTCGAACTTTCACTTTTTATGAATGAAGACTCTGTAGGAACAGAATTATGCTAATTGACCTAGTAGACCTACTTTGTATTCTGATAAGTACTGGACAAAAAGATAACAGCAGCCTACAAGTAGTTAAGCAACTACGGTTTCAATGACTTCTTTCAAAGAATTTGAATATAAATGGATAGTTGTTTACCATACTAGGTATTGAAATAACTAATGTGAATTTGTAGACTACGTACTCAAAACGTTTTAGTCTTCAAATAATCTCTAAGTTATTAGAATAGTAAGTTTGTTGATTTATTTATTAATTGACCGAGCGAAGTGAGGTCTAAGATTCAAGTCGACGGTTTGGCATTTCTCTTAATGTTTAATTTTTTATATGTTTATATGTTGCGCATTTACGGCGAAACGCGGTAATAAATTTTCATGAAATTTGACAGGTATGTTCCTTTTTTAATTGCGCGTCGACGTATATACAAGGTTTTTGGAAATTTTTCATTTCAAGGATAATATAAAAGGAAAAAGGAGCCTCCTTCATACTCCAATATTAGAGTAAAAATCAGACTATGTTAGAATTATTCATAATGAATCAGCTGACAAGTGATTACACAGATGTGTGGAGAAGCCAGTCTATTGCTGTATTTCCATAAGGTCTATAGTTTCAATCAAGTACTTGTGGATGAGAATACTGCGTGAGGTCTACTGTTCACAGAACTACTAGTTAATTGATTTAGTCATTATTAATAAGATAAGGATGGGAATGTGACCGCTTGATCCAACTCCTCTGAATAAGAGGAGTTGTGAAATCATGAGTTGTAAAATCGCTTCCCGGTGGTTCGGAGCCCACCTAAAACTGAAGGTCCATTCATCTCTCATTATCATCCGCGTCATTACCCACGCACAAGCCTAGAGCACATGTAGGCATCACTCTCAGCAAAAAAAGGATTATTCATATCAATATATTATTGAAATGTGATATTTTTGAATGATTGAAATATTAAAATAGGGTAACTTAAGTTTATATTATTATTAATAACTATTATTTATACAGAGTGGGCTAACTATTATTAATACTGGATAAAAAGACTAGAAGTTATCAAACACACATTTAAACGAGATACGAGTTTTGTTTGTTACACTATTATTAATGTAGACTAATAGCATAGACACCTATAATACATTAGTTTAAGACACCTTTAATACATTACCTATAATACAATGTATTAGAGGTGGCTATGCTAATAGTCTATAAGTTCTAGTATTTTTATTCAGTATGGATAACTACCAAACCACAAGGTGTGGAAATATTTGGTTGGATTATAATAGACTGAAAATGCGTTTTCTACTTTCATAAGATGTTCAGACTAGGGAGAAAAATCATTTAATTTGAACTCACTAATAAGAAAAAATAAATGAATAGCGTCTTAGATCTTTTCAATTTTATTTTAGCGTCCAGGTTTTTATTCTTTATGATGTGGACTACTCTTTTGATGTGGACTAGATTGATTATGGAACAAATTCTATATTTACAACTCAACTGGTCTTTGAACTAATGAGTCAAAAGCAAAAGGTGAAGTCGGAGATACATTCAGAGATTTTCTACTGAGGATGATGCTAATATAAGCTTCAGGCTTGTGCGTGGGTGATGATAAGAGAATGATCAGTGGACCTAACTACAGCTTAAGGTAAATTCTGAACCACAGGAAAGCCAATTTCAAACTCATAAATGGTAGATTATATTTATACCTACTTGATCTTATCGACTTTGTGTCAGAAACAAAGATATCTGAGATCAGGATAATTAATCACTAAAATAAGTTGACCTATAAGTACTTCTGGTAATGTATTTCATCCTCATAATAGTTTTCCTCAATTTCAAATTCTTCAAAGCGTCAATTTCAAGGAAAAAAGGTGGGACTGGGACTACCGTATACTAATTTGAATTAAATTAATTATTAATCTAGGCTAACTACAAAATTTGAATAATTCATTAAAATTATAATGCAGTCAATAATAAAGATTGATTTTAATTTTTTTGTTAGAATCGTTAAAATAACTATGAACAAAAAGGAAACGTTATTCAAATACCTACGTTATTAGACATCACCAAAGGAGGGAAACTAGTTTATAAGTTAAGAAGTCTGTTATTGCATTAAAACTAACAAAACTAAAAAATATTTTGTGCTAGAAATAAATTAAATTATTTTCTATCGCAGCCACTTCATAAATAATTAAGAAATTCTTAATAAAACTGTATTCAAAAAGTTGTTTTGAAACTGAATGTTAGGTTATCAAAGCGTGATTCATGCTTACCTTTTCAATTCCACAACTGTATAGCAAGTAAAACCTTTGAAACTATACACTAGAGTTTACTAAGAGCTATAATTAATTAAAATAAAATTATAATTCAACAGAACAGCACAAACACAACGAAAGAATACAACAATTCATTCATAATGAAAACAACGCCCAACTCCCAAGCTTGGTGACGAATAAAGGTAAACTGGTAAATTGATGAAATATCGACTTGTAAAAAAGTCGATAGTATGAAGTTGTGAGGTATCGATATTTTTGATTTGGCGCTAGATTTGATTTGAGAAACTTAGGTTTTGTAGTTCACTTCTCACTTTTAGTTCAATATTTTTTGAATATTAAAAGATTCCAGTCACGTTAAAACATACTAAACGTTGGAAAACACTTTGTTGACTCTAAAACTCGATACAACGCACAATTTTTCAGAGTTATTTGCAACTACGCTCGCAAACTGACTTCAAGTCAGCTTCTGCAAATTAATTTCTCACACGTCAAGGTCTGTCGTTCTATCCAATCCTTTGTCCCAATTCTCATGGATGTTGACTCATTATGAGAAAAATATCAGTAGAAACATTATTCAAGATATGTTTCGCAATCGCTAGGTACTCTTTGAATGAAGAAGTTTTCAAAAGCTTTCAGAGAGACCTTGAGAAAAAGACTTGACCTTCGTTAGAGCGTACATTTGACAGATGAATGAGCTAGATAATAATACCTATTGACTTATTATTTATCACCGACATTCTTTCAATCATCTTAGTAAAAGAGAATAAAACGAACTGATGAACGAGGTCATGAGACGGAAACAATAATAATTTATTTGATCAAATGAAAACAGTCATAAAAAAGGAATGGAACTACACTTGAATTCACAATAACAAGATGTACGTACTTTACCAAGTAATTCGCTTCTATTTTACAATGATATCTGCTGGAAATTTCCATATTTTTTCATGAGAAATTGTTTTTGTAACAATATTATTGTACCTAACTTGAAGTACGTCGTAAATAATAATTTTATAAGCTGTATATTCCTTATAGGTACTTTTTCACATGAGAATGAAACTTCAATTTATATCGTGCTTGAAGCTGTATTTGACATTTTTTATATCCTCAAGTCGTAAGTGTTTATGAATACACTCATGTTAAGGCTATTTTTTATGATGTAGGCCTACAGTTTATAGTTTGATGTAATGTTTACGACTTGTGTTAATATTGTATTAATAGCCTACTTTGCATAACAGTAAAAATAAAATTGAATTGAATAACTTGAACACTCGCTGTACCATTATTATTATTATCGACGTATTCTATTCAAATCCTACCAAATTTGAATCATCTATACTGGAATTGGAGAACAATTATTATAAATCCGCTATATTCTGCATTTTTTTAGAGAAATATTGGGGAGTGAGTTAATCTGGAAACTGAGGTAACTATAAATGGATTAAAAACTTTTATCAGTGAATAAAATTGTGTAGGATTGTTTCATCAAAGGTTAGAATCTCAATACTTCGGCTTTCTATTGGAATAGTTCTATTAATAGAAATAATAATTAATATTATCAATAATATTAATAGACTTTCTAGTTTAAATCAAGGAACTTAGAGTACAATGTGCCGGTTGCAAAAAAGCCGGTTAAATTTTAACCGTGATCCACGAGAACCAATCAGAGAAGCTGTCCTTTCAGAAAAACCTTCTTTGATTGGTTTTTATGAAATTTATCACGGTTAAAATTTAACCGGCTTTTGTGCAACTGGGCCAATGTATTCTTAATACCTTGATTCCAAATGTCAAGGACAACTGATGAGGATACCTTGGGAATTGAACCCTTTTTCAACAATTCAACATCATATTATATTGATTTTATAATATTTGATTTCTCAACAATAACATTATTCCACACTGTAGTCAACAGGTGTTTTATTTAATAAATAATTGATTCTCAAATACAGAAACTTCAAGTTACTGAACTAATACCTCGCTTCTACTAATGATAAACTAATAATCAAATTCAGCTACAAACGATGAGTACTCATGTTGGATGGGTGACCGACTGTTAAATGATTCCATTTCTTTTGATTCACTGTCACCAGAGACAAACGAATATCCTTTCAGTATTTGAGTATTATTTTCTCTAGGCTGTCACGAACCCAGAGGTTTTGATCACTATCTAAATTAGGCCTATGTGGATATGAAAACATAAAATCGATGATTCAATTTGTAGAGTGAATATTGATGTTGTGGAACTTTTCCATAAATGAATAGACTTGAGAAGTTGTCAAAAATATAGTGTTTTAGTATTATTATACCTATAATTTTTATTCATTCATAACTCTAACTTCATTGTATTATCATTCATCCAATCATCATCACCTAGAATTAAAATACTTCTAGAAAGTCGCCTTTGTAAAATAATAAATAAATAAATAAGTGGATCTTTGACAATATATCAAAGTCTCTTCAATTGAAATTTATGAATTTTTTCATGTTTCTTTGTAAATACTTGAAGGAATAAAAAATATTTGAATTTGAATTTAAAATTTGAATAAAACAAATACTGTATTTGAGTAAATAAATTAGACATTATTCAGAAATAATATTATTTATTATTATTGATTGAGAGTTAACATTTTCAGCATTTTATCATTATTATCATAATCAGCATCATTAAAGCTTTCTTGTTATTTAATAATTAACTTATCTTCATGTAAAAATCATTAATACATTTGTTAATAGTATTTATACAGTTTCATACATACACGAACACACACAAGTAACACTTACATACTTGAGTATTTTATAGGTGTGGTTGCATGTATAAATACATTGGTAAATATACATATTAGACTTAGTTTATTCCATATTACATACGATAAGCACTCCGTTCACGGTAAGTCGATAACATTCATACTGATATCAATCAATACCTTTCAGCATATATGATGTACATTATAAAATTTATAATTGTATATTTAATTATAAATTTTCATTTAATATTGTATTCTGCATATTTTTTGTATCACGGACATTGTGTTTATTTACGCTATACTGATAGATAATGCTGAGTCATGATATTTTATATGTATAATATTTACAGGTAACCTTACGGTAAGTTTGCATTACAGTTTACGTTATTCACCATCTCACTCTCACTCTCTCACACACGCACAGTTGACCAGCTCAAGTATAAAGGCTCATTTGTTGTTTGCAAGGTTGTAGTTTTACTTTAAGTTTTTCAGAGATTGGAAAAAAATTGGGTTTGCAGAGTTAGATTTACTGGATATTGGGAAGAAATTGAGAAAAAAATTTTAAATGTCTTGCATGTTGGGAAAAATGTGATACAATATCTACAAATAATGTGGTAAACATATGGCAATAAATGGGATATTGTGGGAACGATATTCATACTAAGTAGGCTGATAAGTATAAAGTAAAAAAACTTGATAATGATATTATTATATTGTAACCATCATAGATTCTCTCAAAAAATGAGATACTTTTTTGGGCTGTTGGGCTACAACATTATTGATATCTCTAAAAACACTGACATCACTACAGTGTTTGTAAACATTTTAGAGACAATGTAGTTTCAAATTAAAAAAGGAATTAAACCCCGGTTACACAAAAACAATTTAAATTTCAATCATGATTAACTGCCACGAGAGCCAATCAGAGAAACCTTCTTTTTGAATGAGTCTTCTCTTTTCGTGACATGATTTGATCATTATTGAATTTCAACGAGCTTTTGTGCAACCGAGCTTGAGAGTTAGCATGGCTTTCTCATAATTAATTAATAATTAAACAAGTGATTGATCAATTAATTGATCAAGTGCAAGATATATAGCCTATTAAGAATAAATTTAATATAGGCCTATATTACAAGATCGAACAGGACTGGAACAAAAGGATATGGATTTTGAAGACAGTTACAGATAATGTTGTCTATTAAACTCATTTATAATTATAAATGATTGAGAATTAACTGGTAGATTGAGACATATAGCCTACTTAGAATAAATATAGGCCTATATTACAAGATCGAACAGGACTGGAACAAAAGGATATGAATTTTGAAGACAGTTACAGATAATGTTGTCTATTAAACTCATTTATAATTATAAACGATTGAGAATTAACTGGTAGATTGAGACATATAGCCTACTTAGAATAAATATAGGCTATATTACAAGATCGAACAGGACTGGAACAAAAGGATATGGATTTTGAAGACAGTTACAGATAATGTTGTCTATTGAAATCATTTTTAAATATAAATGATTGAGAATTAGTTGGTAGAATGATATGGTATTTACAATTTGTGAAATTTTGACCTAGATAATCTTATATTTTACTAGAAATATAGCGGAGATCCACCTCACCTATTCTGTCCAAGTCATAAGATACAATTCTAGGCATAGAATGCTCAATAGATATGCACAAAAATATCTCATGACTTTTGAACGCACCCTACTACTTAAAACTCGAATAATAAATGCCGAGAGAAGGAGTTAAGCTTTAAAAACAGTATCGAGCGTACTTTACAAGGTTAAAAAGAGTATTTGCACACATCTATCAACTCTAGCATACCTTAATATTGTCATAGTATGGGTGTACTACGTCGTATTTCAAATTGAAAACACTTCAAAAGCTTCAATAGTTTGGGTCGATTTAATGGGAAACAATAATTATCCCTAAATATATCCTAACAAATATTGAGGTGGAACTCTGAATATTTCTTCCAAAACTACAAACCTTGCATACAACCATAAAAAATTACAAAGATGGATTCAATTTTTTTCTAAATTTAAGGAGAATTTGAAAGTTACAAAACTCTGTCGATAAAAATAGCGCTCAAATTATCACATTGCAAATGAAAATCACAGGAAGGATGGAGATGTTTATACATAAAAACAATTTCAAATTATATGAATAGCAAATATACAATAGGCTATTGAATTCAATGATAAGGTTTCTTTTGATAATATTGTTTTTGCAACAAAATTAATCATCGAAAAGTTCCGATTCCTAATCAATATTGGAAACTATAAAGGAATGATATAATGTAACCAATTCTTACTGCATCACAAGATATTCTATAAATTTCAATAACAGAATAATTTTTTCCAAATAATGTCGATACTATATTGAAGATATGCAAATTTCTACTTATGAGATAAACTTCTATTTATAATAGTTATTGATAACTCATATCGATTAATTTCACTTCCAGACAAATATGGGGAAATCAGTACAGTTCCAACCGATTATAATCATCTAAGTTGGTTGCAACCAAATTTGAATTATTTTTATGAAACTGAAACTTATTCCATATTAAATTTCATTGGAACTAAAAAATACACAAGTTTATAACTATTAAAAATAAATAAAATATGAAAATTGGTGAACAAGGTACAGGTATGATAAATGGACACTGTCAAAGAAAGATCCCACAAAAGTTGAAATTAATTATTTTCAATAGTAAATAACTTCATAATTAATAGGTAAACATATTTATCGGAACACGAAATCAACAATCATAAACTTATGCGTCATAAATACATTATTTTTACTCCTTATACCCTTTTTGCGGTTTAGAAAATGTAGTATTTTCAACATTATAGAATCTTTATGGATAAATTCTTTTATGTATGTTTAATGATCGGTTTTGCATAAGATATGTTGATATAGTAATTTACAATATTCAAAAGACGATATTTAATAGTAATATTATTTGATATCTTTTTTTTGTTAATAATTTTTTTCGTATTATTTATCTTGCGAAAATAAAAAAATGGTAGAAACCTTATATGATTCAGAGCATTACTTCAAGATTATCTTCAAATCGTAGTAATTTTTGTCATGTAATAGTATGTATTATGTATAACAGTCATTGTAGGTTACAATGTGGAATAAATTATGTAAGGTGATAGATTTTTTTGAAGATGATCGACGCTTATTATTGTAGCGAGTATTTTGAAAAGTTCTTGTTTTTGATTTGTAACCATGGAAACGCAGGATATTTTGCTGACTGTATCGTTTCGGGGCATTGTCACTGCTTGTATGATAATATCTCACTTGAAACTGACGTATAGTTTCACTGAAATCTCACTGCAACAAGAACAATAATATTAGTATTGATAATATTTTGAAATGTTAGTACACAAATTGCATATGTATCTAAATAGTTATAACATAGAGAAAAAATAGCATAAGAAGATATCCCATTGTATAGGTCGTTTATGTTCCAAATTTCAAGCTGATTTATTGTTGAATCAAGCCGGTTACTAACTGTCGACTACTATCTATTACTAGCTGGCCCGGCGAACTTCGTACCGCCAAATAGTTAATGCATCTCATGACAAACTTTAGCTGGATGCACACCTGAGGAGGCGCGATGCGGCATTTTGCATCCAGGTGCTTCTTGCTTATATTGGTTTGAATGGAAGAACTCACACACTCTGAATCGGGCATGGCGTGGAACGGTGTGATAAGGCAATCTCCGTAAGATCAACACTTTGTATCACCAAGCCGCGCCTCCTCAGGTGTGCTTAGTCTTAGCTTAATCTGATGCACTATATTTTTATGAAAATTATCCAACAATCAGTATTTTATATCTCAATATGGACTTCCTATGCGCTTAGTTAGTTGTACAGTGATAGTATTTTTAGATATAGTTGAAAGCAGCTTGGTGGAAAATTGAATGGCACATCTCCTTGCTAGGTACTGATTTTCCCGTGCATATTCTAAATTTACAGCATTTCGAGTTCTACGACCCAAGTTTGAACGTCGTTCGCACCGCGGCATTATTATTATAATTAACATTTTGTGAATCAGTAGAAAGAAAAAATAGAAAAACAGATCTACAGATTTATTTCTGTGTGTGGCCAGCTCAAAAATATTAATTTTTAAGGATTACATGTAAACTTTGAAGGACTGTAGGAAAGAGTCCTGAAGTCTGATCATAAATTTGATAGGCCATAAACCTGGTCCTGAACATAACAAACACAACTAAACAAAAATCATCAAATTCGGTGCACACATAAAAAAGTTATCGAATGTCGAAATTTGAGGCTTGATTTTTAATCAGAAAATTGGCTTTTCAAAACGGGGCGTGGTCGCAGTTTTTATAACAGTAGTCGTAGTTTTTATTTATATAGATATAGATTACTGTTTTAGCTGGGTAAGAGTGTAAGAACGGCACAGTATGAGAGACTACCAGCGTCACATAGCTTCGGGAGAAAGAACTACTACGACTATCGGCTTGAGTTGTCAGTGGAAGTTGGTAAATAAACGCCCTATACCATGGCATAATTATCTTTGTAGGCTATCTCTCTTTCTAGTATCACCATAAATGATACAGTATCACCATAAATGATACAGTATGACCACACATGCTACAGTACCAACAAAATATGATACAGTTTCATCTCAACTTGATACACAACAGCAGAATTTGTTACACAACTTCTAAACTTTGAATGAATTCTACAAACCATTGAATATAATATATTAGGATATTAATCTTATTTACTCTAGTTATTTATAAGGTGCGTACAGATATACGCGCCGCGAACATGAACAATTCACTTTTAATCAGCTGATTATATCTGTATTTTACAGAAACGGTAAGATACAGATATAAAAAGTTTGTCATCAGCTGATTAAAAGTGAATTGCTCATGTTCGCGGCGCGTAAATCTGTACGCACCTATAAGGTGGTTGTTCTCTATACTGAATAAATATCAAGTCTTTTTATCTGCAAAGCAAATTTATATTGCTCAGGATATCTTCTTATGGAATATTTTTCCCATGCTATTACTATTCATCAAGTGCTTATTATAAAATCAAAGTTATTGACTCAATCATTTGAAAAGATCTAGAAGTTTTCAACCCAAAGAGTTGATCTTGGTAACTCTTGGGTCTGGATTCCGAGCTCGGGATTGTGCTAAGTTCTAGACTTTAAACAGCTGGAATCAGAAAATTGGCTTTTCAAAACGGGGCGTGGTCGCAGTTTTTATAACAGTAGTCGTAGTTTTTATTTTCCCATTTCTATAATTATTGGAAACGGTTTTCCTTGACGAGATTAAACATTCCTAAATAATCCAAAATAGCTGAAACTTTACACCCTTTTCTCTTTATTTTATTTTGTATTAAATTTACTAGTTTTTCGAAATTTAATTCAAACGTGACCATGACAATGACTACGACTACGCCCCGTTTCGGAAAGCCAATTTTCTGACTCCAGCTGTTTGAAGTCTAGAACTTAACACAATCCCGAGCTCGGAAACCGGCCCTTGGAGTAATCTTGATAACTCTCTGAATTAAACTCAAAGAGATTAAAGCTGCGTTTACACCAAAGTTATTGAAAAAATGTTTATAACATTTCTTTTATTTCACCTTAAGCTGAGTTTACACCAAAGTTATTTACAAAATATTAATAACTTGATCCTTATATATTCTATTAGATTGAACATAACTCATTATACACATGATGGACATATGTGTTTGTCCGTTCAATCTAATAGAATCTATAAGGATTAAGCTATTAATATTTTGTTAATAACTTTGATTGTAAACTAAGGTGAAATAAAATAAATGTCAGTTCTATAAATTATGTGGAACTGGCAATATTTCTTCTATTCCACCTTAATATGGAGAAATTCCATATGAACATTCCTGTTCATAGCGTAAATTTCATTCAAATAGATTATCTTGATTGATTAACTTGTAAATTCACTCAAATGGCAAAATTTGACTTGAGTGATTAACTTATTAAATTATCTACTAATAATTTCAAATCACATTACAAACTATAGAGTGATTGAAGATGATTGACTATCTATTCATTTATTTATAATAAATTGATAAATACAATATCATTCTCAACTATGAATGATCGGGAAGCCCAAAACTGTTTCTTCCCTAATTTGAAAATTTAAATTCATTTTAAATTAAATGAAAACAACTGAGAAATTGTCAAATAAACCACAGATTTATTGATACTTATAAAGACCGGTTTGCTCAATCATCGGTTAGAAATTTAAATTTTCACTTTTTGTGTAGTTAAGAAGTTTATATTTTGGTAATTATTCATATTAAATGAAAGAGACTAAGAAATTGTCAAAAAACCACAGATTTATGATAATTAGAAAGACCGAAACCGAAACCAAAACCGGTCTTTCTAATTATCAATAAATCTGTGGTTTTTTGACAATATCTTAGTCTTTTTCATTTAATATGAATAATTACCACAATATCAACTTCTCAACTACCGTACACAAAAAGTGAAAATTTAAATTTCTAACTGATGATTAAGCAGTTATTTTCATGCAATTTTTTTGCATAATCATGATCAAGTTTATTCATGCATGCACAATATTATAAAACTTTTACAGAAGTTCCAAGCTAAAAATCGTACATATCCCAATTCACACAATAGTCCAAAATGTAGGTTACACATCATATCAGAAATAGTTTAAACAGAGAAATAATGAAACATTAATGGTAAATTGAATTACATTATTAAATAAATGAAAACCTCAAAATTACTATACGTACTGGATATAATGAACTATGCGATGAATTCTGATGAAGCACGCCAAAGCCACGGATGAAGATGATGAATACATGAATGAATGTGAGAGAAAAGGACAAACAAATTAATAAAAAAGAGAATCCAATGAAATAAAATATTGAAAAATAGACTAGAATATTACTGATGCCCATACTCTTACACAGGTAAGAAAAGTTAGGAAGCAGCCATATTGAATATGAAAAGGTAGATTCTGAGGATAAAATGGTGAAACTTTTTTTTTTTTTAAATATCAGCATGATACTTGAAGCTAACAGATTATTAGAGTAGCTACATGATTGTTATATTTGATTCAAATGAGTAAGCATTTCGAGAGATAGGCCTAGGTTTTTGAAAAAATGATGCTGCAATTAGCTGCTACCAAGCTATAAGTAAACGGCTACAATGTTTTACAATCAATGTGTAGAAGAATATTAATAAATTTGCTACAGCTTTTCAAGCAATTTGAGTGTATAAAGAGTTTTTTTTGAGCAATGATATAGAGTATAGAGTAGAATGATGATAATGATACAGTTTGATTTGAATTAACATGAGGAAGAAATATTTACAAGGAGAGAGAAACTTTTGTAACTATATTCTACAGGTATAGCAAGTTGCATACAGGTCTATCTAGATGGGAGTTCGATAGAGGAACACAATTGGTGTACAGTTGATCTGGATAGTTTGGTGGTTCGGATTACACTCAAAACACAAGCTTTGAATGAAAATGGAAAGTAAAATATGTATAGAAACTGTGAAACTCACTGTCAAATTAATTTCTGCTCTGATAAACAGAAAAATAATACTATTGTTTCTTATGGAAGTGTTCACATATTGATAGAACAGAAATGTGTGAATACTTCCATAAGAACCAATGCTATTCTTTGACAGAAAGAGCAGATGAAAATTGAAGTGAAATAAAGTTCTTTATTTGTTGAAACCTCATAAAATGTGGCTCATGTTTTCTTTCTCTTATAAGTTTTGTTTTCAATCCCCACGAGAGTCTGTTTTCAGTAACATAATAGCCCTTAAACTACGAAAATTATTTGACATCATTAAATTAATAGTCTTATCACTGTATGATAATTATTTTAAATGTCTGTAGAAAAACCTGACAATGCAAAGTTTCTCGGTATTACAGTTCAAAGCAATTTAAAATGGGGCTTACAAATCAAAATATTATGTGGCAAACTGTCGAAGGGAATTTTTATGTTGAATAGATTGAAGTTCATTGTTGATAAGAGTGTTTTAATTTCAGTGTATTTTGCTTATCTTCATTCTCATTTGTATTATGGTGTTGTTGCCTGGGGTAATGATACGAATGTAAATAAACTATTTGTGTTACAGAAACGGGCAGTAAGGGACATTGCTAATGTGAATAGTCGTTTTCACTGTGTAGATTTATTTAAAAAATTCAAGATTTTGACAGTACCAGCTATTTACATTCTTGAATGTCTTATGTATGTAAAAATTAATTTAGCAAGTATTTCTGTAAATAGCAACGTTCACAACCATTACACTAGAAATTCTGAATCGCTTAGAGTGAACCAGTGCAATTATGCAAATACATTGAACTGTTTTAAGGAGTTCGGTATAAGAGCTTATAATAAGCTTCCTGCACATTTCAAAGAGCTAGAAGTGGTTAATTTTAAAAGAGCCATAAAAAGATGTTATAATTTTTATTTTTAATAATGATGTTATAATTTTTATTTATAATAGAAATATGTCCATATAGAAAAGAGGAGTTTCTAATTTGAGGGTATTTTGTTTGATGTTTGTATGCTTGTGTTTGTATTATTATTTCTTTGAATGTAATTACTTTTATTTACCATGTTTAATCTATGACGATGCTATGCATTTGTATAAATGTTTTCTGCAATAAAGAAATCTTGAATCTTGAATCTTGAATCTAATGCAAGCTATGTGAATTGAAATAAGGACTTTTGCTTCTCCAAATATTATACAGAAATAATATTCATAGCAGTTGGTTAACTGCAATTACTAATGAAATCTTCCATTAAATAGTTTAACAAATCAAGGTGGATAGATATTTTATAACCTATACTTTTTGTATCTACTGATCTCGGTATTGGAAAATGCTCAATTCGAATACATTTGAAATTAATTTAAGTGTACACCAACTGTGTCAAACTATCGAAGGAGAACAAAAAACTCTAGAAAGTATCAAATAATAGAGTTTCAAGGCTAGAATCAGAGCTTTTGCAAACTAGTCAACTAGGGGTGCCCCTGTTTGAGACTAGGATGTTTAGAAGGAAATCCTAGTACAAGGCTAGGGTTTAAGTGATTCAAGGCTAGCAAAAGATAAAATTGTTTCTGGCTAAGTTGTTACAAATAATCAAAGGATGACGATGATGATTGGGATAGAATGGTTCTAATCGGGTTGAGACCAGCGTAACCCTGTTTGAGGCTATGATAAAAGGTTTCAGAGACTAAGGTAGCAGGATTCTAAGTGGTTTGAGGCTAGCTGAGGTATTCCTGATTGAGCCTAGTTGGGGTAACCCTGTTTGAGATTAGGTTAGATGTGTTTCTGAGATCAGGGTGGCAGGTTTCTGAGTGGTTTGAGGCTAGCAAGGGTAAAACTGTTTGAGACTAGCTAGGGTAAACCTGTTTGAGGCTAGGATAGGATGATTCTGAGACTAGGGTAGCAGGATTCTGAGCGGTTTCAGGCTAGCTAGGGTGAACCTGTTTGAGGCTAGAAGAGAAAGGTTTCTGAGACTAGGGTAGCATGATTCTGAGTGGTTTGAGGCTAGCTACAGAAGCCCTGTTTGAGGGTAGGATGATTTTGAGACTAGGGTAGCAGGATTCTAAGCGGTTTCTGGCTGGCTAGGGTGAACCTGTTTGAGGCTATGATTAAAGGTTTCTGAGACTAGGATAGCATGATTCTAAGTGGTTTGAGGCTAGCTACAGTAGACCTTTTTGAGGGTAGGATGATTTTGAGATTATGGTAGCAGGATTCTAAGCGGTTTGAGGCTAGCTAGGTGTAACCCCTGTTTGAGGCTAGCGTGAACTGGTTTGGGGTAAGGATAGGAGGATCCCAAGCAGTGTGAGGCTAGCTAGGAGTATCCCCCGTACGAGGCTAGGATCTGAGCGACTCTAGACTAGCGAGCGAGCTTTGCCGCGATGATTGGCGGAGATGTGAGGAGTGGGCGTGGTCTAATTCGGCGGCACTAACCAATGACGTGGTGCCGAACAGCTTGTACCAGCCAATGACAATGTTGGACAGGTTGAGGTCGTCAAGCATGATCTGAGCCACGCCCATGAACACCTTTTTTCCCTCGATGCGTCCGTAGTCGCCCCATACTGTCACCTGAAAGCACAAAAACACAATGTAATTGGTAAATTAATCATAAAATTGAAGGTGCAGACAAAAAATCTGGTGTGGCGCACTCACACAACTTTCCTTGCCGTTATAAAAATTGATCACCTCTCGCTAGTGTTCACTCGCATCTCAAGACTACTATTCTAAGGTCTGAGCCAGCTGGTGACAGGACTATAAGGGCGTTAATAATAACAGCGGTGTCAGACAGTGTCCACTTGATACTATAAGATGATGACACAACTCTTCTTCTCTCAGATAAAAATTTAAAAATCTCGAAACAGACAGGAAAATCTCCACCAATTCTTCTCAATTATTGGTTCTCAATAAGCACAGCTTTTAAGCTATTGAAGTTCTTCTCTTTTTTCCTTCATGTTTTCCCTAATAATTGCATGGTAAAAACATTTTGTAAAACATGTTGTGAATAAATTTCAATTTCAATTTCAAATTTCAAGTGATTCTCAATGAATTCTCAGTGATTCATTCATCCACTCATTAACAGAGTCACAAATTGTTAAATAAAAAATGACTTGAACAGGATAACAGGCTGAACCCAAGACTGTCCCTCTCCCAAATGTTGATAATTAATGTTTCCAAAAATAAGGTTATCCATTTTCCTAAATTTCAATTTGTCAGTGGGTTCAATCTCAAATTTTGATCGATAAAAGTTTTCAAAACAATAAGTATTCACTTTTCTAAAATTATGAGTCCAATTTGATTCTTTGACTCAATTCGACTTTATTGATTCATCCGGTTGTGTCCCTTTAATTGAGACACATAGTGGAGGAGTGCCCCAGATCAGCATACACGAGTGCACAGGAAGATTTGCTGGTGGCTAAACCAGATCAATAGCCAACTTAAATACCCTGGAAGCATGCCTCTAATTTCCAGGTCAAAAATGACTAAGATAATATTTTTATTCGTTTTATCTATGAATTTTCTATTTTTTTCTTTTTGCGAATTTTGTGATTATAAATGTGTTGTGTATATATGCTGCAATACGCTGAATAATAAAGTGTTCCTAGATTTTTTCCATCAGTATAACGTATATTACAAGATTATTGAATGAGCGAAGATAATTCTATGTTTCAAGTCAATCGGCGTTTGTCTGTTTGTTTGTTTGTACCGCAGTTATTGTCCGATTTGGATAAAATTTGGTATACAAGTACTTTGAAACAAGACGCAGAAACGTATGTATTCAACATTTTCAAATTCAATCCCGTTTCAAGATAGCGGCAATTTATTCGGAAATTTTACCCTAAAAATCAACCGAACTTTTCAATATTTTATCAGATCAGGTTCAAATTGGGCTCATTCTTCTCAGATCTTCAAAGCGGTATTATTTTATGTATCACATGTTGAAAATTTTCCAATTTTTGGCATTTCGATTTTTTTTCCAAGTCCCAATTCAAGTTTCAGATTTTTTATCTTTTAAACCGTGCTTCCGAGCTCAAAAGTGTAGAGGACCTTTATTCTTCAGCGTCCGAAGGTGGTCTTATTTCATATATCACATGTTCAAAATTTTAATAATTTAGAATTCGATAATCCCCCCCTCACAGTCACTAATTTCAAGTTTCAGATTTCTTATCCTCTTCAGCTGTGCATCCTAGCTCAAAAGTGTAGAAAACTTTTATTTTCCAGAGCTCGAAGGTGGTCTTATTTCATACATTACATGTTGAATTTTTTTTTTTTGTAATTCAAATATTTACCCCCCCAAGACTCACATTTCAAGTTTCAGATGTTTTATCTTTTTAACCGTGCATCCTAGCTCAAAAATCTGGTGTGGCGCACTCACACAACTTTCCTTGCCGTTATGAAAATTGATCACCTGACGCTAGTGTTCCCGCGCATCTCAAGTGTACTATTCAAAGATTTGAGCCAGCTGGTGACAGGGCAATAACGCTGGAGACACACATGAGGTCTGCTATCTCTTCATAGTGAATGATTTAATAGAATCAACAATAATTTGCAATTGAATAATCACATTTTCTCGAATTTAAAGCTTATTTTCAATTTTAGGTGAAAATGTTACTGAACATTAATTGTAGAGATTTTCATGCTCAATCTACTCCACTTGATTTTTTTTGTTTCAATTGTATCTGAAGCCTGATAATTGGGAATCTATCTGCATTGATGGGGCGGAGCTCCTGAAATTTTTACAGATATGGGACTTGTGGCAATTGATAGAGCTTATCGATGACTATTTTAGGTATGAATTTGATCAAAATCGTTGGAGCCGTTTCCGAGAAAATCACGAAAAACCCTGTTTTTGACAACATTTTCGCCATTCTAGCCGCCATCTTGAATTGCATTTGATCGAAATTGTTCGTGTCGGATCCTTATAGTGAAAGGACCTCAAGTTCCAACTTTCAAGTCATTCCGTTAATTGGGTGATGAGATATCGTGTACACAGACGCACATACACTCATACACACACACACACAACACACACACACACACACACACACACACACACACACACACACATACACACACACACACACACACACACACACATACAGACCAATACCCAAAAACCAGTTTTTTGGACTCAGGGGACCTTGAAACGTATAGAAATTTAGAAATTGGGGTACCTTAATTTTTTTCAAAAAGCAATACTTTCCTTACCTATGGTAATAGGGCAAGGAAAGTAAAAATATAAAGAACTTCTATTTCTCAGCATTCACCACCGATCCTATTGCATTTATAGCATTATACTCTAAAGTATGATAATTTTACCTGTAGTATGCAGCCTTGGAAGTTCTCCCTGAACTGCAACTGTTGCTGGTAGAGAGGATCGAGCGTTCGTCGGGCTGTCGTCGTCTTAGCTTTGGCCAGACACTTCTTGCCGCTCACCAGGTACACTTTCACGTACGGCGCTGCAAAAATAATATAGAAACAGGATTAATTAGGCTACTTTCACATGATGAGAAGAGCTGCATCAACTGAAGCTCTTGGAGAAGATACATCACTACTTTCACATGTTGGAGAAGAGCTCCAAATCGTACTGTATCGTACTGTAATCGTACAAACCATTATCGTACTGTATTTCGTGAAGCCATGCTTTATTAAAGCCAGTTACTCAGAAAGCGTGTTTTTGTTGTTCGATGTTTTGTCGTCCTTATGAATTCTGTTGAATCAAACATAATGCTATTTAACAAGTTGTGCTGAACCTGTATAAAGAATTCATAGGAACGGTAAAAAATCAATTTTACGAAAATCGATGTACATGTAACTGGATTTAGAAGATCAATACGATAATGTGTTCGATCACAATTTAATCACAGAAATGTTTAAGTGAAAACGTTGGGCGCAAACCTTCTGCCATGAGGAGACAAATAAATTTATGAAAAGCTTGATAGCTTGAATAGTGATCTGATATTTGTTACACGTTTATAATTCCTATGCATTTTCAATGTTTCTTCAATCGGCAGGAAAACTTTGGTTTTTCAAAGTTATCTTACTCCCTTATATTGGGGTATTTTCAGAAATCAAGATAAATATCCTACCAAATTTCCTACACGAATACAGTGTAAGTTGTATAATAATAGCTACAGTACTTACGTACTGTATAGTACAGTACCTGTTCGTTTTTACCGTATAATTATATGATAATAGAAAGCTTTATTAAAAACAGCCATAACTTCCTTGTTTTCGGATATTTTTGAAAACGGGACTAAGAATTTGGGGTCGCTGAATCCAAATCCGAAATCAGAAATCTTCCATCTATATTTTTAAGGAAGTTAGACTTTGAGAAAAAGTGATGAGTCATACTTTTGAGCAAACGTCGGCGTTGTTGTTAGATCTTGCCTCTGATTGCCTCGAGGGGAAAAGACGTGACAAAACGAGGTTCCTGGATAGGAGTTACCATGTGAAAGACACGATTTGACTCAATGTACTTCGACAAAAAAACGTGAACACTGTTCAGTGTTCAAGTTGCACGTCTCCTATCGTGTGAAAGTAGCCTTAGGCTACTTTCACACGATGAGAAGAGCTGCATCTACTGAAGCTCTAGGAGAAGATACATCACTACTTTCACATGTTGGAGAAGAGCTCCAAATATTTGATAGCCTGAATTATTGACAGGCCAAGAAGAGTTATAACATGTTCAAAATAAGACCGGATCCACATGTTGCCTCAATGATGGCCAATGACGACCAGCGTGGATGGATAGATGGTTTGCCAGCACTAGCCTAGATGTGAACTAGACATTACTGGGCCAACATGTAGGCTACTGTAGAACGGGAAGTCTCATTCTGTAATCTACTAGCCGTCAGGCTCGCTTCGCTCGCCATATCCGTCTAGCCATGGGGCTCCGCCCCCTGGACCCACGACTGGTACGTCCAAAAATGAGATCAGCGGGCTCGCTTCGCTCGCCTGCATGTAGACCTCAGCGGAACCTCTGTACCGAATTCTGGACCCCCGTCTGGATTGTCCAAAAATGATATCAGCGGGCTCGCTTCGCTCGCCTGCATGTAGACCTCAGCGGAACCTCTGTACCGAATTCTGGACCCCCGACTGGATTGTCCAAAAATGAGATCAGCGGGCTCGCTTCGCTCGCCTGTATGTAGACCTCAGTGAAACCTCTGTTCCGAATTTGAACGTATTATGTCAATTTGATCTCGAGAAAAAATTCGCTGCAGAGAGGTATTCGTTATTGAGAGGTTGCTCTGTGAAGAAAACTGCCACAATCTTATGGATCTTATAATACATCAAGGGAGGTAATTAAATTATTTGGGCGGTAGTTAGTGCCTTATTGGCCAAACATTTGAAGAATATCCACTCTCATCAACATTGAAATCGTCTTTCGGTTCATAATATTATATAGAACTTTTCTGAGACTATTTTCTTTCTAGAATTCACAAGAGGGTACATATCAACACTAGCACTTCCACCCGATATCACTTTTTGGACCATATCATGCCGTTTCTTGAATTTTTCTTACCAGTCGTTTGCCTTAGAGCTACTGTATCCCAATGATACTAAAATTTCTAAAGCCTTTTCATTGATTAAATTCCCTGCCAATGGAAGATTTTTCTCGTTCATTACAGTCACCCATTTTATCACCGGTTATCAGTATCATCAAATGTACAAATTTACAATGTTGCAAATCATTAGCAACACTTATTTTTAGAATCTGATAACGATTTTTTAGAAATTGAATGAAACTGAGTACAGTAACTTAACCAGCAAAATTTAAATGAGTAACAAAAGCAAAGGGTAGGAGGATGGAAAAATCCAGCATTCCCGTTCCTTTATCTATGAATGACGAGTTCTAACAATTGAAATGTGTGACAAAAGCAAGGATAAGAAAGTCCAGTCGTTTACCTGCCTGGTCTACGAATGACAAGTTCTTGGAAGTCTATTTCCAGTAGCTTGCATTCAATTTCCGACATGTGTTTCATCCTCTATTGACTGTCTACCTACTGTTAATCCTCTTCCTACTTGAATTGCCATTCATTTCTAGTCCTATAGTCCATTATTATTGACCTTTCTTCTGAAACTAAAGAATTCTTTGAAAATGACTCTCTGCTTCTTATACACACTACATTTTGAATGTTGAAGTCAAGAGAAAACTTTGTTGTTGAGAGGTCCGAAATTCGTTAAATAGAGGCCAAAACTCTAAAATGTCATGGGACGAGGTAAAAATTCGTTGTGTAGAGGATTTCGTTAAGTGGAGGTTCGTTATAGAGAGGTTCGACTGTATTTATTATCAATTAACACACAATTTTGTCACTTTAACACTGACATGCAGTCAGTGTATTTATTCGACTTATTAACGATTTTTCATTACAGTTTTGTTTTTTACAATGTATCACTGCCACCAGATACGTTTTCTCGCGTGTGGGACGAGCCTGGCTACTAGCTACCGCGTAGATGTTTGCCGTGCAGCAGCCGGAGGCCACATTCAACTCTTGTAAGGTATTACAAAAAACTTTCTCTTTCCATTGGTATAAAGGTTGTCCATTTTGCATTTTTACTTTAATAAATACCAATTTTTGAAAATGGGACCAACATTTGGAAAGAGTCTGTATTGTCAGTAACATCAAAAAGTGTCAGCTAAAGCTCTATGACATTCCATGTATTCTCTATATTCTTCTAGATCATTCAGCCCCCTAGAGCTCTCTGATATTCCTTGAAATTTCTAGATCTTTCAGCTACGTAGAGCTTTCGAAAACTTTTCAATTTTGTACATTATTCCAAATTTCCAGCCACTTACAGCTTTCACAAATAGAAACACTGATTTTATTATTCTCTTGGACTTTTAAAATGTTATCTAAATTTGGGAGAAAAATGGTACAAGGAGTATCCTTAGTTTTTCTCTCCCTCTCAGTGCTTCTTTGTAAAAATTATAAATAAATAGATGTATAAATGTAAATATTATTTTGATTTGTAAAGTGTTTTTTACTTGGAAAATAAAAAATTGAATCGAGAAAAATGACCCACCTGGAAGCACTTTGGAACCCTGCCTGGCCTGCAGCCCTCTCGCCCTGATGACCTCCACCTCGAGGTACCCTTTCTGGTAGCACATGGAGAGCTGGATATCCCCCAGGGCGGGGGCACCCAGCACCTGTCGTCCCACCAGTTGCCCCGGACCGAGACCCTCGATGAAATCGGACAACTGACCCCCGTCCGAGCCTTTCAAGCTAGGTGTCCAACTAGAGGGTTGAGGAACAGAAAATTGATATGTCAGCGAGAAAAAGTGATAGCGGGGGTACAGGTTGCATGCTTTTCCAAAACATAGATCTCCATTATAATAATTATGATTTATCTGGATGTTGGGGCGACACATCCAGAGGAGCTCATTTATAAATTCAAGAACGTTACATTCTATTTATTTATTCATTCATTGATACAATAAGTACATCATCAAAATGATAGGGAGAGAACTTTTTCTATACGCTCTCAATATTAACATTTTACAATGAAAAGTTTTCAAAATGATACCTCATTATAATATGTGTCGAGGTTATCATCATATTTATGTGTCGATCATGATCCTCCTACTTATAAAAAAGATCTCAACTTTGATGTGATTCACATTATAACGTCAGATGAAATTGAATTGAATTGAATCTATTCCCAAAAACTACAAATACATTTTTCTACAATATAATTACATTTTTTTATTGAGCATGATAAAAAAAAACAACAGAGTTGCCGATTCTCTATCACATTTTGTTGGAGAGTCAATCAACTCTCTATCGGAATGTGACAGGAATAGGTTATTTATCTTTACATAGTCAACAAACGATTGAGCTACACCACAGATGTAGAAAAGGATAGAGCTATCTGATTTATCTAATGACGGACAAGGATAGAAAACCAATGTTAATCAGCTGTTCACTTCATAAGGTGAATCTTACTATAATGTGAACAGTATTCATTTAAACCACAGTCCACCATTGATGACTGTGCTCAAACTTATTTCAGATATTGTCAATGAAAGCTAAAAATCACGTTCACATAGAAAACCAAAACTTATTCTTGCCAATGAGATTAGAGTGTAAAACACGTTATGTTCAGATAGTGTTACCACACATTCTGTTATATTATTACACTCAACACAGTATTTATGACTTATGATGAATAGAAGCATTTTCCTCAAACACCAAAATCATACAATTTTTTTCGATAATTTCAATCATTCATAATTTGAATCAAGTTGTGTTTCAAGCAGAACATTAACCAACCACCAACTAGAAGCAAAATCAGAAGCAAATATAAGCAAATCGAACAAAAAAGTATAAAAATGGTTGAAATTACCCAGGTGTCATGAAAATAGAAACTTGCAAACATGTGGGATTATCCAATTCTTAGAGGATATTTACTAGAATTTAGATTTCTTGAGAAACAGAGCTCATCTGTCATAATAATTGACAGATGAAGAAGCAAAGGAGTTACAAACTAATATGAACTTTTAACCTTAAAAATAAAAAGTGGTCGACAATTTAAATTTGTGTTTTCATTAATATGAACCTAGAAATAACTTGACTGTATTTTTAAAGCTCCACAACCCCATCTCACATTATTAAGAAAACCCAAAAAAGCCTGAAACCTCAGATAAATTTGAAAGATACTCAGTTTCGAAATCCTGTTTCTTCGTTTTCATTTTGAATAATTTCAAGATTCGTTTTCGGCCTGTTTTCATTTTTGGAAAATAGCCAAGGATTGATTTCTTTTTGTGTTTCTTGTCACTGAAAAATTTGAAACATGTAGTTATAGAATGTGAAGTTGGAATGTATCTTGAGCAGAACACTGAAATGTAGAGGTGAGAAAAAACTGAAACAAAATAAAATATTATAATCTGTCGGATTGAAAGTAATTTAATTTACGTATAGCCTACTTCAATGATGTGAAAATTGAAATAGCATACATGTGGTTGGTTATATTCTGTATTTCCCATGGAGTGATTTGTAGATTGATCAATAATAATGATTATTATTTCAATATTTTCAATGGCGGTTATTGCACAACCTAAACTTTGCTTGTATAGAAAAATGTGATACTTCGTATAAAGTTTGAACCATTGAAATATTATCCTTCCAATCAATTTGTTGTATAGTATCTTTCTTGATACTTACATAATATTACTTGATCAATTCATGATTTCAAACTATTGAAATAATTATATTACTCTTTCAATATTGAGATCCACATAACAATAATTTTCTCCCTTCCACAATACTTGATATCTGTTCGGAAATTTAAAAACATTCAAAATAGTTTATCACTTGTTATGACTGTTCTTACACAGAGCGTTCTTGTAGAGCAAGCAGCTCCATTTTATAATTTACACACACTAGTGTAGACTGATCTACACAATTCTAAATTGAACTACAGTTACTATATCAAAGATAATATAGTAACTGTAGATTAAACGAGTTCAGAATACACAAGTGTAGACTGAATCTATACAAGACTTAGTGCCGGTTAAATTTTAACCGTGATTAATTCCACGAGAACCAATCAGAGAAGCTGTCTTCTCAAAAACGCATTATCTGATTGGTTCTCGTAAAGTTAATCACGGTTAAAATTCAACCGGCTTTTGTGCAACTGGGCCTTAGTGTTGCAGCAGTGCAGATCACTCTACGAAAGAACTTTTCACAATAAATTCTCCGTTACTCAAATCTCCAATTATTTCCTTCAACAACAAAAATATTCAAGAATTTTGTACATGTTTAAAGGAGTATAATATACACACAAACAATTCTAATACTAGTATAAGATAGAGTAGGAATAGTAGTCTATATAGTTTACGAGAGTAGAGTTCTATCATAATATATATGAATGCGTTATATAGAGAGAGTTAGAGAGTAGAATATAAATCTTATAGTATAGATTTTACTATATATAGTTATACTGTAGAAGAATCGGTGAAGAGTGGGCATTTCTAATATCGGGGTTTTACCTGGTTCAGGTTATATATAGAGGTGTCTAATAGAGTATAAAAATAGGTTTAGCAAAGATAGTGAAGACCAATATGAGTGTAGATATATGTTCATTTTTGAGAAGAGTATTCAAATATATCGTTCGAAAATGCAAAAATCGAGTAGAAGAGTTTCAAAATGGTGCTAGAGAAAATCAAAAAATTCACAAAAAAACTCACTAGCCGTTACCATTCATCCAAGGGTTTCAAAATAAAATAAGATGAGGATAATGGAAAACGCACACATAGAATGAGAGAGTGAAGAAGAATGAATGAGCGTGTGTGAGAGAGAGAGAGTGAGAATGCAGATGAGAGGTGAAAAATAAGATGAAGAAGTGAGATGAAGAATGAGAGTAAGAGAGAGATTTGCTAATAGTAAGATCAGATTTCTAGGTTTAATATACAGGAATTATACAATTTTCAGATAGGTTGAAAATATTTTACAAGTTGGTTGAATAGTTCACTGTTATAATTCACAAAATATCGTTAAAATTCATATGAAGGTATTTATATAGACAACAAAAACTTCAACTCTGTACTTGAATTACTACTTTTGGCTGTCTTTTATACTCTGTGTTCTCAACTGACTTATCAGTAGTATTACCTTAGCAAAGACTACCTACTATTGACAATATACAGAGTATATTGTAACAGTTAGTTATAGTATAATGCAAATAATATTTGTAGCGTCTTTGCTGAAAGTAATTATCAGAGTTTCAACATAAGTGCTTGCTGATTGGTTGGGAACTGTTCTACAGAATAGCCAATCACATAGAAGTATTTCAATAAAGTGGTGGGGGTAAAAAGAATCTCAAAACATTTCGAATTAAACATGCTTCAAGTCTCAAACATTTCGATCCAGGAGAATTCAGATGGAAATTTTATATAGAAATCTATTAAATTCACAGCGATGAATCTACTATTTTATATGAGAAGAGTGTAGACAGTCCAAATGCCGGTTGCACAAAAGCCGGTTGAATTTCAACCGTGATTAATTTCACGAGAACCAATCAGAGAAGGCGTTTTTGAAAAGACGGCTTCTCTGATTGGTTCTCGTGGAATTAATCACGGTTAAAATTTTACCGGCTTTTGTGCAACCGGGCCTAAGTTATCAAGTTAACCGATTGAAAAAATATAAACTACTGTACATCTAAAACTTTGAACAATTTCAACTGTACGTTTGAATACTGGAAACGAGGTATTTCAGAAAGATTCCTTTTGAATATAAGTCTCTTTTCAGTGAATGTTAGGAAACTAGAAACGAGGTATTTCAGAAAGATTCCTTTTGAATATAAGTCTCTTTTCAGTGAATGTTAGGAAACTAGAAACGAGGTATTTCAGAAAGATTCCTTATGAATATAAGTCTCTTTTCAAGTGAATGTTAGAATACTAGAAACGAGGTATTTCAGGAAGATTCGTTATGAATATTCCTTATAAGTCTCTTATATCGTAGAGGATTCCAATGATTTTTCAATGTTATTAACAATGAATAGTTTATTCTAATAGTGCTTACTGCGCATCAGATGTTTATAGATCGATTATAAAACTCGTCAAAAATGTAATCTCCAATGTGAAACAGAACTGCAGCTCTCCAGAAATATCAAGGATGAATCTAGATATAGTATTTCTTCAATGGAATACTCAAAAAGAACTGTTTTGAGTTTACGCCTTTTGTTCTTCTCCACAAGTGTTATACACTCAATATAATAAATACGTTGTTGGTTATTCCTCTTGTTTTCACTACTATTATTACTATTGTATTTTATATAACTTTGAAGCGAAAAACTTTGAAGTGTGGCGACTACCTTTTCGTGCTTGTCTTGCACATTTTCAAGACTAACAGAGTTTCTGTTTCAAACAGTAACAGATTCTGTTTGGCTTGAGAATGTGCAACACCAGCACGAAACGGTCAACACCACACCAAAGAATATGAGTGCTTCCTCACTTTAAAGTTTTATGAAATTCAATAGTAATAATAAATGCTCTTGCTCTGATGCATACTTAATAATTGTTGGAGTTTTTACAGTGTAATAATATTATTTCATAATCTATGATTGGATAAAAATGTTCCTCTTAAATTGGACAAGCGGATACAATAATGATCTCCAAAACTTGAGTTGCATCAAAAGTGTAAAAGTTACATTTTGAAGTTTAATGTAGGAACTGATACATTTCAAAAGGAGTAGTTAATCGTAGCTAACATTAAATGTATGAAGTGGAGTAAAATAATAATTTATAAGACTTTTGGTCACTTACAAAATATAAGAATTCGCTCTGGAATCTGTAGTTGAGAACTATACATTGAAGGAATAAAATAGACTCTTGAATGTTTGTTTCCATCACGAACTGCTTGTTAATGATCACTTTTGAACAATTAAATCACGACATAGCAGTCTGATATTTATAAATAAAAGCTGTTAGCTTCTAGTCACATTTGTAGAGCACTTTCGAACACTAGGCCCTTCCTCAATGAATAAAGAGTGCTCCACTAGTGTGAGTAGAAGCTAATAGCGTTTTTTTATAAATATCAGACTGCTATGTCGTAATTTAATTCATTTATAAATATCAGACTGCTATGTCGTAGTTTAATTGTTCAATAGTAGTCAAACGACTCAATAGAATTAATACGAATTAATAGAATTAAACGACTCTTATATCGGTAAGTAAAATCATTGAAAAAGAACAGTTCCCAACACAATTCACTTGACAATAAAAATTGTACAGATTACTAACAATACATTTCTAAATTCATATATTTGAAAAATTAGTACTTTGGGAAGATATTGAATATTTGCTATAGGCTACAAGGGGCCGGTTTCCGAGCTCGGGATCTAGCTAGGCTCTAGATTTTGAACAGCTGGAGTCAGAAAATTGGCTTTCCGAAACGGGGCCTAGTCGTTGTCATAGTCAAAGTAACGTTTCAATTACATTTCGAAAAACTAGAAAATTGAACACAAAATAAAATAAAGAGAAAATAGTGTGAAGTTTCAGCAATTTTGAATTATTTAGGAATGTTACATTTCGTCAAGGGGAAACGTTTCCAATTATAGAAATGAGAAAATAAAGATATATTTTGCTGCAACTATTAACTACGACTACGCTCCGTTTTGGAAAGCCAATTTTCTGACTTCAGCTGTTTAAAGTCTAGAACTTACCTGAATCCCGAGCTCTGACCTGAAACCGGCCCTAGGAATTCTTAGGACTGTATATTTCTGTATGTACAAATTGATTTTTTTCAATGAATTGTTGTAGTACAGTCATACAAACCTTTATTCACGAATGATGGAAATTCCCATGTCAAATTATCAATATTTTATTCCTGTTCTGAGAGAAATTTTCACCTTAATATTAGCAACTTCAAAACAAGTAGTACTTTCTTCAACTCTCAATGAAAGATGGATAAAAATAAGAAGATATGTGTATGAATGAGTGAGCGATGGAGAATGTATGATTTGAAAAAAATATATATGACATAACTAACCAAATAACACTGAGTAGAATCCGGTGCAGTTTTTAAGGCATTATACAGTGAACAATCAAGGCTATATAGATATACAAACATGTGTGTGTAAGGAGTCAGCATTCTGTAGAACAGGCATATATTCATCACAAAGGTGTGTGTGCATTCTTGAAATTTGCGTTTAGATCTAAAATCTAGGAACATAAATTGGTTAAAGATCCAAGATCATTAATTCCCTGAAGATCTAAGATCATAGATTTATTGGAGATCTAAGAACATCAATTGAAGTTCTAGGATCATGGATTGATTGGAGATCCAAGATCATCAATTTCCTGAAGATCTAAGATCATAAATTGATTGGAGATCCAAGAACATAAATTGATTGAAGATCTAAGATCATAAATTGATTGGAGATCTAAGAACATCAATTGGTTGAAGATCTATGATCATGAATTGATTGAAGATGAAGTCTTGAACGAGTGTCAAACCTTCATCAAAGATTACACGAATATAAAGACATTTCAAAGGTCAGTTAGTTGAGATTCTGGATGTCACGAGAGAAAAACTTCCATAGTTTACTCCCATAGTTACTTTAAGTCCATATTTTCCTTCAACTAACAACTGAATCAAGTGAAGTAAATCAAATATGTAAACAACTTGTTGATTTAATCTGTGGTTCCTCCAGGAGAAATTTGGTAGAATCAAAAGAATCTTCCAATTATAATTTTAAAATGAGTAATCTTCATCGAAATTAGTCAAAGTTTTTACGGGATTAGTTTCAAAAATATACATACACCTTTATGGAGATTGTGTAATTTTGTTTGAGAGTTTACAAGTATTCCAAATTAGTCACACTCAAAGCGAGAGTACAGGCAAAAACACACAGAATATTATCAGAGTTATAAATTTATTTCTCCAAGAATTCCATACACATCAGGCATTTTAAAAAGTATTGTATCATAGCAGAGTTATGAGAAAATTGTTATTTGTTGTGTTTATCATTGAATATGTTTATTTCTGGTGTTGTTTGGATAAAATCATTTGCTGAGTGTTTGTAATGATATAATCATTCTATATTCTAGATTTCGTACTGAAAGTTTCAATAGACAAGTATGGTATATTAGGAAAGTGTGTTGAAATTATTTCGTAAATAAGACATTCTAAGTATACAGAGCTGAATTTGTTTACTATAATACACGGTTTCATTAAATTGGCGGAGTGAGAGAAAGTGTTGAAATTGGAGACAGCTCATTGGCTGAGACTAGACACGCCTGTTGGTAGGAGGGGCGAACAAGTCAGCTTCAGTCATTGGACGATAATATCGCGAGGATTTCTATTTGTCAATAAAACAATGTCAACTATTTATCATGAAATTTCAAATTTTTTTTAGAATTCTCAATGTTTTGAAGCCGTATTTAGAATTGAAATCTCATTTATTTGTTTGGTGACCTGATAGCTGAAATTATGTTGGCTGGATTTCAAACAGAGATTAAATTTATTTGTTCCTTTTCAAGTTGAAGTTTTGATTTTTGATAGTTGAATTTGAAATTAGTATCACATTTATTTCTCTCATTTGTATTATGAACAATTCAATATGATGATGTGATAGACAACTGTTGTTTACCGTGATATTGAAGTTGGGCTTACACCAAAGTTATTAACAAAATGTTAATAACTCAATTCTTATAGATTCTATTAGATTGAACGTAACTTGACAAACACATATGTTTATCATGGTATGATAAGTCATGTTCAATCTAATAGAATCTATGAGGATTAGATTATTAACATTTTGTTAATAATTTTGGTGTAAACGCAGTTTTATTCTAGAAATTATTTGGATATTCTGGAATTGCAAAGCCAGTTATTAGATTTCAGAGAATCAATTGAGTTCACTTTCAACTACTCATGATGCTACCGTATATTGGGATATTTTTGAAAGGTTGTATGTTCAATTCATACTGTCTATTACAGCATTACCGTAATACTGTACATTGGAATCGTGAGTTGTGTATGTTTGCTTTAAATTGTTCACCATGATTTATCATGATTTTTATAATAATTGTATGTTACAGAAATGTTTTTACAAAAGTGTAGTGTAGACTCTGCAGTAAATCATGCAACATACATTTCTCATAAATACATAATTAACACATATATTTCACAGGCATAGATTTAGGTAGATGGATGATCATTCAACATATAGATCAACTAATAGCGGTGCATATATATAGATATATTCCAACAATCATTCCCAGATTCCAGAGATAGCGAACTTTTACGGAGAAGAACGTATATATAGTGCCAGTAAAACATATAGATTTGCAGGCATTATTTTCATATTTGCGTGTGCAGATTTTACATGAATTATATCATTTGCCGCTTTCATAAAATTGAGATTCCTTGGTCCTCCAGATGAGACATGACTGTTTTCAAATTGAAATTATGTCCTCAATTTACTGATTTAATTTTAAAAGTTTGCTACACAGTTATCTGAAAAATGTATAACGTAATTCATATTCTGTTCCAACAATTCAGTACCTACAGATTTGTACAAGCACACACTTTGAAAATGTTTTAGAGAAGTTTTGAGGTAATCTTTCTGGTGAGTGTAATTCTTCAATTCTTTAGAGAGAAACTTTATGAAATTATCTTCAATATTTGAAAACGTTCTTGCAATATTCCATCAAGAAATTATGTAACTACCATCCATAGAAATGGAGAAGTTCTCATGAACTTGGTTGAGTGATAGGTAAAGATTTTCAAATAGCCTATAGATTTCCTTCATTATATTCCTGAAATTAATATAAATCATACATTTTGAGAAATCAAAAAATCATTAAAAATTATTCCAGAGTATCAAGATCTCACTTTTTATCCTAATTGAGAGATTCAAGTTTCAAGATTAAGCTCATCCTCCATGAGAATGTTTCTTAGTTGATTTTAATATGATATACGAGTTTTATCGAATGGGAGAATCTATTTAAAAAGCAGCAATGATATCGATCATGTAAGATGATGAGAAGAGCTTTATGGACTGTAATCACTTGTACTTTTACATACATTTATTGGGGGCCTTGATTATTTATTTCTAGGATACTCCAACAGTAGTAAAAATGCGGAATTTACAATTCTTTCAATGATTTTGGTTGGACCAACCGACACAATGATGTGTTGAACCTTCAAATGAATCATTGTATCAATTTTTGTATTTGAAATTTCAATTTAAATTATTTTTCCAAGTTTAGAATAGCAGTAGATGGTCTCAAAACAGGAACTCCATCTTCTCATGTATCTTACTTTTTAAACTCATAGGTCCGGTTGTAGAACATCCGGTTAATTTTTAACCGTGATTAATTTCACGAGAACTAATCACAGAAGGCGTTTATGAAAAGACGGCTTCTCAGATTGGTTCTCGTAAAATTAATCACGGTTAATATTTAACCGGCTGTTGTGCAACCGGCACAAATTTTTCTCATACATCTTTCAGGCAGAACAATTTTAGGCAAGGACCTAGTTTTCTCGCTTCAAAATCGATTACTATTTGTGAGTTCCAATCTAATTAGAATCTTTAAGAAATATACAGTTTTGGGCAAAGGGCTTCTAGTCTCTCACCAAATATTTTGACCATATTATTAGTGTATCAATAAACGTTTATATATTTATGGAGAGATGAATGATTCAGTTAAACTTGCTCTTTTCCTCTATGTGAAAGAGGAACAGATTCGAGCAAAAGGCTTTTCGACTATCCCCAATTATTGTGAATCAATAATCAGGGATATGGATAAACAAATAATTATTCTATGGAATTTTTTAAATCTGTCTTGAAATTCAGGCGAATTAAAAAAAAACAATAATCTCAGCCCACTAGAAGTACAAGTGAATACACCACAAATACTCCACCACACATTTCTATATAATCCGTTCGGAGTTTGAAGAGAGCTGAGAGAGAGCATTCAAAGAGAGAGCGAAGAAGTGAGAGAGATCGTCTTCAAATTGTTTGTTTGTTTTTTGTCCAACTTACGATGACGAGTGATCTGAACCTGACATGCTGCCGTCCGATTGACGAGGAGGGGTCAGGGGAGTCACCTCGTGAGACCGGGCAAAGCCCCCCCCGCCCCCGCGGGAAGTCTTTTTTGCGCCCCCGAGGGTGTCTGAAGGGGGAGACAAGAGCACGATTTAGAAAAACTTAAAAATTCTCCCCAAAAGGTTCCCAAGATCTCAACTGTTAACTGAGTAGAATAGTTTAGATTTATGTAGGGATCTCTCAGAACAATTTAAATGCATGTAGGAATTTCTCAAGACTGTTTCTCTCTAACTGGTAACTGAGTAGAATAATTCTTATTCATGTAGGAATTCCCCAAATCTCTTTCTTTTCAACTACTGGTAACTGAGTGGAGTGATTCAAACTCATGTGGGAATACCCAAAACTCTTTCTCTATACCTGATAACTGAGTAGGATAACTCAAATTCATGTAGAAATTACCTAAAACTGTTTCCCTCTAACTGGTAACTGGGTAGACTGATTAAAACTCATGTGGAAATTCCCCAAATCACTTTCCCTCTAACTGGTAACTGAGTAGAATAATTCGTATTTATGTAGGAATTCCTCGAAACTGTTTCCCTCTAACTGGTAACTGAGTAGAATAATCCGTATTCATGTGGGAATTCCTCAAAACTGTTTCCCTCTAGCTGATAACTGAGTAGAGTAATTCTAATTCATGTAGAAATTCCCCAAATTTGTTTCTTTTCAACTGGTAACTGAGTAGAATAATTCAAACTCATGTGGGAATTCCCCAAAACTGTTTCCCTCTAACTGATACTGAGTAGAATAATTCAAACTCAAGTAGAAATTACCTAAAACTGTTTCCCTTTAACTGGTAACTGGGTAGAATAATTTAAATTCATGTGGGAATTCCCCAAATCTGTTCTCCTTCAACTGGTAACTGAGTAGAATGATCAAAACTCATGAATTAATCTCCAAGAACCATTCAGAGTTTGTTGATTGTCACATGGAAATCGTAGGATCTCAGTTGCACGAGAAAACTTTGGTCCATGTCAAGTAATGATCAAATCGCTTATAGACCCTTGATACTTTCTGAGTAATTGTGGAGGTGATAGTGTGTTAGTTATCCATACTGAATAATAAACTAGATATTTTACAACAACAGATTTATTGGAAAGAGATACCGGTTTCGGTTGTAACAATTTTATGAATCAACCGGTTGAATGGGTTAATGTTATTTTGCTTTTAGATGTAGGAATCTCTCGCTTTATTTATTCACTTATTATTTTCAGCTTAATTTTCTTTTATTGAGATTCAATTTTCATCTTTCGATATAATTGTATCTCTATCTCTTACTACTAATTTTCCCTCCTGAACTATAGTATCTCACTACTCTCTACCTCTTATTAAACCAGTGTAGTTCCCTTTAATTTGATTCAATTTTTCTTATCATTGGTAGACCTACGGAAGTATTAGTCATATCATTCCACAAAAAACTATCTACAATTTATTGTTATTTCCATCTCCTTTTCTGTTTCACGTCTCTTATTTTTGATCTTCAATTCCTTCCCACTCTATAGATTCCATCATTACATCTTCATATTCCTGAATTAATATTCTTCATTTCATAACATCTACACCTACTCTATCCTACGCTCTACTATTTCTTAAGACAAAGGGGAGAAAACCCTGAAAGAAATGAAAGAGAACGAAAAGCTTAATAATTCAACTCTTCTTCAGAAAAATAAACCGATTCATTGTTTGTTCATTCATGTTCAATCTCATCAGAGATTATTGAAATCGATTGATAGAATTTCGTTTCATTTCATTTATTCATAGACAATAGATACAATGCAGGTAAAACAACAGGCATTCGCCCAAAACTGCTTTAAACCTTAATTTGGAATACACAGTCTAGAGGTTATGTAAATGATAACTAAATTCACACACTATTTTGAGTCCAAAAAATGTATGTTCTACAATAATTTTGAATTTATCAGATCAATTAATTTCAAAATACAAATCCAAAGATGCATAAGATATTGAAAAATTGATTATCCATCTTCATTCTAGGTTCATAAACTTGAACTTTTAGGGCTTGGAACAATAAAAAAAGTTCACCAAAATTGAGAATTATTTCGACTGAATTTGTCATCTAACTCGTGGATAAGCTAGAATCTGAGTTGGATCTTATCTATCAATCACTAGAAACTACATCGATAACTCAAGTTATCGAAGCAAGTTATCGATTTTAAGCTGTTCGTTCTCACGGTAATATATTCAACACAACGAGAACATACAAACACACAACACTTAGACATAAAATACAACACACTATTACAACATCTATAAAATAACAGCATATATAACTTTTCTAAATTAATTGAACGTTAATGATTCATGATTATCAAGAAAAAGTTTGCGTCATTCATGAATTATGAGTTCCCGAAAATAATCAATCATTACTATATAATTATCATTGATATTTATAGAAAACTAAACATAATTCATGAGAAACAAGGAAAATGTTCTTAACCTCGACTATCATGAATCATTTATCTTCAAAACTTGTGATTTCTCAATAGAAAACTTTTAAAAACACTATTTTCCTAGTGCTCCAACAATATATATCCAAGTGCATTCCACATATAATAATCAAAACACACACTGTGCACTACCCAGTAGTAAATGAGTAGTTATTTCGATATTTAAAACCCAGATACAACTAAAAAACTGAAAAAATATGATAGATGGCATGGAACATGGATGATAAACGACACATAAAGCATCACCGGTAAATCACAAAGCAAAAGAAGGTGATAAAACTGGTAGGAGCAAGGAAGTGTGATGAAAATGAGGATGTGAAATTAAAACATTAATAAAAGGGGGATTACTCGATCACTCATTGTGAAAAGTTATAAATATACTAAGAATAAATTAATGATTGACTGGAGATTTGTTGTTTTTGGTATTGGATTGTGTGAGGATCTGAAGGGGCTCACAATTTTGTAAATTAAGGGGAGCACTTTCCTGTATCCTTCCACATGTTAACGTAATGTACCTTTTTCTTAAGAACCATAAAAGATATCATAGTTCTGATTGCACTTTCAAAAAGAGCATCATTTTTTGTGTAAGTGGAAATGTTAAAAACAATCCTGTCATTAATTTTTAGGTTGTAAAAAACTCTCAAACAAAACATTACGAAAAGTTTAAAAATATATATAATAAATAAAAATAAAACATTTTGGAGAAAATTGAAATAATTCACAAAGAATTTTGTAGAGTTTCAAATTAAAATAGAACGGCGTGGTGACTACTTCGTGGAAGAGAGTAACAAAAAATGATTGAAAAAGAGAAGTGATTAAATGAAAATAAAATAAAAAGACAAATGTTATGAGAAACCCTAAAAATGATCATAGAGTTTCATTTCAATACCAGAAATTTGTAGCACACGGAAAGATTGATCAAATCTGGAGAAAAATTATTTGTGTAATAAAACAGGTTGATTCAAGCACCAAATTGTTCTTCTCTCACAGCTTTGACAACTAAAACCGTCTTTTTAGCAACAAATTAATCTTTACGTCCAACTTTTGTGAGACACTGTTAGAGCTGGAACCCAGAACAATACCGTTGAAGTATAGGGAGAGATAAATTAATTAGATAGAGAGATAGAGCCAAATTTTATCATTGATATTTAGAAAAGCTAGACAAGGTATGTCGGAGTGAGTTTTCGCTAGCCAATTTTCTGGGCTAGTACTTTTTCTGAAATTTTTCTAGAAGTTGTATGTGATTCTGTTGAATGATTGAATGATAGAGGATTATTTCCATTAACAACTTGATCCTATCCTATCACTACACCATTAAGTTTAGCTGGGATATTTTCTGCTATAGGAAGTTATGTATCACATTAATTGACATTATTTGTGCTTCAAATGTAAAATTTATATTAAGAAAATATTTTACTCCTGTTACACGGTGCTCTATATGGGGCAGCCTATATTATTTGTTTAACTTACTCCATTACTCCATTACTTACTCCAATATCAATTAATTATTATTAATCACATGTCAAATCATGATCGGAATACGATTTTCACGGTGTTACAAAACAATTTCTTGATTACTGTTTTTCGTGCTCATTTGAGTAGTTTTTGTATTGTGATTATGACCCGATTCAATGTCAGTTATCAATACAATAGCAAAATTGTAACGTGCTATAAATTTTCGGCTCTAAATTTATTGTGTAAATTCAATATTTTCTAAATTTGGCTTAGTGGTTTTGTATTTTATTTTGTTTTTGCATATGTTTGGACTTTTTAACATCAAAATGAACTTCATTCCGAAGTAAAAAGTGTAAATTTAAAGTATTGTGCTGACTATAACCTTAGTGTCTGGTTTCCCATTAGGGAACTTTGGACTATATACGGCGAGGTGGAACTACCCTTGGGTCTCCCCACCATTCAAGGCCATATGGTAATAATGATAATCAATACAACAGCTTATTACTGTATAAGGCCTTAGTGGAAAGGATCGCCTTGTTATTCCCATATTGATATTATTATAGAATTGTGTATTTCTCACATAGGCCTACGATTATATAATTTTCATTGTAGTTAACGTAAACTGCTGTTTGGTCTTCACCCTTCACTCTAATAGAAGGGAAGGATGATACAGAGAGGATTACAGTCTCACAGATTTTTAAATGGAGTTTCCTGATCAGAAATGGTTTTACTTCCAAAAAGACTATCAAACACAAAATATAGATTGTGGAATGAAGTCAAGAACTACAGTTTTGGAACTACATCAGGAGTTTCCTGACCAAAAATGGTTTTACTTCCAAAAAGAGCATCAAACACAAAATATAGATTGTGGAATGAAGTCAAGAACTACAGTCTTGGAACTACATCAGGAGTTTCCTGACCAAAAATGGTTTTACTCCCAAAAAGAGTATCAAACACAAAATATAGATTGTGGAATAAAGTCAAGAGCTACAGTCTGAGAGTTTCATCAATGAAATTGTCAGCTAAAAACATTTTACTGATCAAATATTGACAAGGGGACTAAACTGATAGAATATTTGAAAAATTCTTGACAACTCTCATAGCTCAAAATGAATTCAATTCCATTTGTGAATTTGATGAATGTGTGTGGCACAATAGCTCTTCCAAATTCATAGCTAGTTTAGAAAATTAGTATGGATGTAACTATGACGTCAGAACATTTTCGACTAATCACGAGCTAGCAATGGCGCCACAGTAAGCACTCCCACTTTTTGACGCATTCTTATTGGCTGCTGAGAAACTGTCAGACACTATGAGAAGTGGCAATAATTCAAACCAATGAGAGTTGAGCCACTTTTAATATTGAGACTGTAAGAGTGGAACTGAGTGAACAGAGATAAAAATAGTTCCCTAAATTCAATGGGTACGGGTCTGATCAATGTAGGTAAAATTAACATTGAATGGAATGAGAATATTTTTAAGTAAATCGAAAGGGCCTACGACTAAAGGACCTTTTGAATAGTTTTAGAAACGCTACAACTTCTCTCAAGGATTGAGTAGGGCCACCAAATTATTTATTTATTCGAATTATTTGGGACTCGATTGAATTGAGAAGGACCTAGGTAACTTCTTAAAGAACACATAAGTATTGATAAATACTTTTGGGAAGTATTAATACATCTTCTCGAGTAATTGAGTGGGGCCACCAAATAATTTATTTTTTTGAATTAATTCAACTTATAGGACTCGATGAAAATGAGAAGGACCTAGGACCTTTTGAATAGCTTTAGAAACACTACAACTCTTCTCGAGGAATTGACTAGGGCCACCAAATTATTTATTTATTTGATTAATTAGGACTCGATGGAATTGAGAAGGACGTAGGTCACTTCTTAAAGAACTCATAAGTATTGAACAATAATTCTGAGAAGTATTAATTCATTTTCCAAGGTATTTGAAGGGAACTAGGAAAATTTCCGGAGAATTTAGGAGCTACTATATTTCTCCTAAGAAATTTATCGATCTATTTATTTTTAAAAGGGAACCAGGACTCTCCCTTTGGACGTTTCAAACCCCAGGACGTTTTTCACCGCTCTTCACCGATTCTCCAGGACTAGAAAGGATCAAGATAAGGACCTGTCTCCATCCTGCGATCCTTCGCCGTCGCTTGATATCGACGAGGTCTGTTTCACCAAGTGTCTCACTTCGTCAGGAAGAACCTCCTCCGACCGGTGCACTGTAAACGAAGTCTTCCCTCTCACTCCGAAGCCTATCCTACGTTTTCTGCCTGAACATAGTAGAAAATCATGGAATTAAGTAGGATTTTAAAGAAATTTTCAAGGTTTTCTATAGGGGTTTATCACAAAATCCACGGCGTTGAGTGTATAAGTTCCTCTCACTGAAGGGTTCATCAACATAGTAGAAAATCATGGAATTAAGTCAGATTTTAAAGGAATTGTTAAGGCTTTCTATAGGTTTTTATCAGAAATTCCACGGCGTTGAGTGAGAAAATTTCTCTAACTGAAGGGTTTATCAAGTTTTTCAACAGGGTCTTCTTATGGAGTTGCTTTCTGCCTGTGGTGAAAGAGTTGAAAAATCATGAAAATTTGTGGCTTTTGTGGAGTTTCAAAGTGGTTATCGGAAGGGATTTGTCACATTATGCACGGAGTTGGAGGAAAAAACTTTTTTCTGCCTGAAATTATTATAATAATTGTAATTTAAAAATTATTCTCAATAAATAAATCAGTTCAATAATCATGGAATTTACTGTAGGAAAGTTTTTGTTTGGGTTTCAAGTGGGTTCCAGTACGGTTTTGTTTAATTATCTACGAAATTTGTTGATTCAACATCTCCAATCTTATCTATGAATGATATCAAACTCCAAATTGCAGGGATGTTGTTTGACTGGGATTTAGGATGATCTCTGATCCTAATTGAGAGCGATAAGGATAGACTTATTTGACTACTATATTTGACCAGATAAATTGCTGTGGAGTCAATATGAAAGTGAACAATAACTGTGTCAAATATATTGAAAAAAAAAATTGATCACATAAGTTTAAGTCAAGCAGCAGCAATAAAAGATAAGTTAGAGCTACTCACAATAATTGCTGTGACATCTTGAACTGATGTAGGGCACTGAAATTATCTTTATAAATTGTACATGAGATGTCACACAAGGATTCACATGAAATACATAGAATTTAGTTATAAAAATCACTCTTCGTCCAATAAAATGAATGATTTGATTGAGCCTCACAGGCATTCGAACAAGTGTTCCACGTTATGCATATAATTTGCTAGTATCAATGATGATGTCATTTTTTGAACTGAATACAGTGCCTTGATCCAATCATAACATTCAAATCAGCAAGTCGAAAAGTGATTGAAGATTTAAATTACTGAACTCAGATTAAGTAAAACTCCAATAAGAAACTAATTATCGAATTCACGATATATTATTCTGGAAATAAATTTTTCATTTTTTTCATTCACTCTTATTTTAGCACCTCAAATGATATTTCTACAAGTGAAGATGCCTCTCAGTTCTGTTTTGATCATAGAATGAAAGCTGGATTCGCAAACAACAGTCACAGAGAACAGTGAGAATATAATTCCCATACGTTCCAATGAGATCATTCATACTCACTCGGCTGTGCTGAGTGAGCATAGTCCAATTAGAACATGTGAAAATCATATTTTCACTGTTCACTGTGCCTGTTGTGTGGATCCAGCTCAATATATTCTTCCAAAATTCTCATTTCTGTCAATATTATTCGCAATATTATTGTCATTCACCCATGAATTACAGCCGGTTGCACAACGACGGGTTAAATTTTAACTGTGATTAAATCCACGAGAACCAGTCAGAGAAGCCGTTAAAAACGCCTTCTCTGATTGGTTCTCGTGGAATTAATCACGGTTAAAATTTAACCGGCTGCTGTGCAACTAATCGGAGAAAGCGTTTTTAAAAAGATTGCTTCTCTGATTGGTTCTCGTGAAATTAATCACGGTTAAAATTTAACCGGCTGCAGTGCAACCAATCAGAGAAGGCGTTTTTGAAAAGACGGATCCTCTGACTGGTTCTCTTGGAATTAATCACGGTTAAAATTTAACCGGCTGTTGTGCAACCGGGCCTGAAACTGTCTTCTAAATATCAATCAACTACACACCAATGAGTAAGATGAGTGACCGATATCATTAATCCAGCTCAAAAATTTCCTCCAAAATTCCAACTTTTGTCATTCATTCCCAATATTATTGTTATTCATTCATGAATGAGATTATATTTAGAATACTACTCAACTGCACTTGAATCTAATGAGTAGTATAAGTAACCGATATCGCAATTTAACCACCGATTAGCTAATCAAAGATTGAATGATTATAAACAAAAATCAGAACTTTTTTAAAATTGTTCAATCACGACATTTTTCGGCTATATAATCATTATTTTTATTAATGGAGACAACAGGAACCCATTTTGCCTCCTTCACACAATACAATATTTTCAATACATTATATAATGCCATTCTTATTCTTCTCGCATTACAGCTCGATATGAGCTTCAGCCTCTCACACTAGAGCCCTCCACACAACACGGTCACATGCCTTTCGTCTCCATGCCACATCTCCCATCCGCCAGAGATCATCCTCCACTTCATCTCTCCATCGATTGCGTGGCCTCCCTTGTCGTCTTAAGGTGCGTACAGATTTACGCGCCGTGAACATGAGCGATTCACTTTTAATCAGCTGATGCCAAGCTTTTTATATCTGTATCTTACCGTTTCTGTATCAGTTAATTATATCTGTATTTTTACAGAAACGGTAAGATTGAAATTGAAATTGAAATTCTTTATTCTCCAAAAAAGATTAACAATCCAATTATATTTGCATGTAAGAAATAAAAATACATTTGATTGGAGGCTCCTCTTATGGACACATGCCTGTGGGAGAGGAGCGAGTTGTCTAGTAGCATCCAATATACATAATCTTAAATTAAACTATTCATAGCTATGAAAAATATGACTATAAATACAATAGATACAGATACAGATATAAAAAGCTTGGCATCAGCTGATTAAAAGTGAATTGCTCATGTTCGCGGCGCGTATATCTGTACGTACCTTTAGATAATGCCATTATCAAGTCGAAACGTGATTGAAGATTTAAATCACTAAACTCAGATTAAATGTAACTCCAATAAGAAACTAATAATAATTGATGCCCATACATGTTGTGATTGAAAAATTTTGAAAGGGTACTTTTATTTCTAATTTTTATTCATATTTAAGAGTAGCCCTAAAGAAAAAATAGTCTATTGAACGAAAATTCAAAAATGTTGTAATCAAAGATTTGTGGCCTACCTGTTGCCGACAGCTGGGATGTTGAGTTGCTTTTCTTTCCCATCCCCGAAGACGATTTTCCACTAGACGTGACGTTGCCGCTGACATTTCCACCGCTTTTCCGGTGCCCCCCGTTGCCATGGTGATGGTGACCCACTGCCGTATCACTCAGGCTCCCGTCTTTGAAAATTTACACAAAATTTATTGAAATTTAGCTGAATGAAATTGATATCAAATTATTGAAATTGAGATTGAAATTTATTCATAACACTGACAATTTACAAACAAAAATGAATGAACTTAACAAAGCAGTACAATAATTTTGAAAAACTAAAATACATAATAAAATATTATCTTCTAAATCTATTTATATAAATGAAAATAATTAAAGACTAACAAAAACATTATGTAACATTCATTGATATCAATCTGGTAGTTGACTGACTGACTGTCCTATGGTGAGGTCCACGTTATAATGGCAGTGGAGAAAGATAGGGGAACAACGATTCCGATCCCCTGTCTTGTCAATGCCTTCTATAGTCGGTAGCTGATACAGGTTTATATAAATGTAATGTTAACTGTTCATTCTCGTTTAAAATAATTAATTATATTTTATTATATTATTTTCAATAATTTCATAACTGATATGAAATATTTTGTCAAATAATTATTAATTCTTACAATTATAAATTCCAATTATAATTAATTATTTATTCAAACAACGTTACCGAACGTTGACGTCTTGTCAATGCCTTCTATAGATAGGTTTATTGATGTTTACGAGCAAATTGAATTGGATTGGATTTTCAAATGTACCGCCATGAAGACCCCATAAAATGGCTGCTCACAACAATAGTGTCATGACCTGTATTTATAGACCTTGCATATTTTCAACTCCACCTACTCTCTCACCTGATTGGTCGACAGTTTGTGATGAGTGTGATGCTAGACTCTGCCAATAGGTAGCAGAATCTGCTGTGTGATGAGTTCAGATGGAAGAGATGATGATTTACGTTTAGAATTTATTTGAAATTCTTCAGAAAGAGAGCAGAACCATCTAAATAATAATATTATGATAAACTTTAACTATGTATCAAATCATGGTGTTGTGTATCAAGGTGAGATGATACTGTATCATATTGTGATGAGACTGTATAATGTGTATTGATTCAGTATCATATTGCGTTGATACTGTATCATTTTGTGGTGATACTGTATGATTTATGGTGATACCATGAAGAAAAGATATCATAAGAAGATATCCATGGTATAGAGCGTTTATGCACCAAATTTCACTATCAACTCAAGCCGATAGTATTAATAGCCTGTCACACACTCATCGATTTTTGTCCATACGGTATTTTGCCATCCTTATAGATTCTATTCGATGGTTTCAAACAAATGATGTTTTTGTCAAGCTCCATTCGATCCAATGTACCTAAAAAACCAAGGCATTCTAGATACCTTGGTTTAATGTGATAGGCTTCATTAGGATGGCAAAATATCGTTATAATGCCAGTGAAGAAAGATAGGAGAACAACGTTGTCGATCCTCTTTCTTGTCAATGCCTTCTAGAGACGGTAGCTGATACAGGTTTATTGATGTAATATTAACGGTTAATTCTCGTTTGAAATAATCGATTATTTTTTATTAAGCAAGAAATTATATTTCTCAATTATATCACAATGAATTTACATAATTAAGATGAATTCATTTTGTCAATTTATTATTAATTCTACATTGTTAAAAGACGATCTGGCAACAGAGCAAAGCGAGAAAGAGATAGCGCTATCGGCTTTGTTGAATGATAGACAAGGATAGCAATACCATTGCTGCCATTGCGACCTCACTATAGGACCAAAAATCGATGTTTGTGTGCGGAGCTCTAATGTTCTAGAAATATGAGTAATTCATCCACTCACCCCCTTGCTCATCCGTAGGCACATCCGCGTTGGACAGGCTCCTGGAAAACGTTCCCCGTTTAGTGGATGACTGCCGAGAGGGTTGATGATGGTGACTACCTCCCCCCGCGGAAATCGCTCCCACGTTGGTGGGACCATACTCACTACCACAACAAGCATCAACAATTTCTACAGTACCATCAACAACTAAATGCTCATCAACATGTAAATCATTACTAGCAACTGAAGCAGGATCATTATCATCAACTGAATGTTTATCAACAAGTGAAGCAGAATGTACATTATCAATAATTACTTTGTTACCATAAACTAAAGCAGAATGTTTATCATCAACTAAATCTTTAGCAACAAGTGAACTATCATCAATAATCACACGTTTATCAACAGCTACAGCAGGATTTCTCCCATCAACTGTCACTGGTTTACATTTGTGTTGATTTTTAGCAACTAAATTTTGTGTACTATTTTCATCAACAATTACATGTTTACAAGTTAAATTGGGTAAAGAAGGATCTGAATGGTTATCAATTATTGTATTAGTGATGTCGAGAACTACACGTTTACCAGTTAAAGCAGCATCTTCGTCTTCAACTGAAATGGATTTACATTTGGGAAACATATGACGCATTGCTGTCGAGTGGGGGGATAGTTTTGGGTCGTGTGGTGAGAGTTTTGGGTCATTGGGAGATAGTTTTGGGTCAAGTGGGGAGAGTTTTGGGTCGTTGGGAGATAGTTTTTGATCTGTAAAGGAGTTGGGATCATAGGGAGATGGTTTTGAGTCGTGAGGGGATTTTTTTGTCGAGTTAAAGGAAGAGTTAGGATCGTGAGGAGATAGTTTTGGGTCCAGGGGATTGGGAAAATTAGGATGGGGTGATAGTTTTCTGTCATGGGGGGATAGTTTTGAGTTTTGAGAGGAGCTGGAGGATACTTTTGGGTTCTGGGGGTGAGGATATTGCGAATTTGGAGACAGTTTTGGGTTTGGAGAGGAGCTAGGTGATGGTTTTGAGTTAAGGGGATAAGGAACTTGTGAATTTGGAGACAGTTTTGGATCAATTTTGTGGTTAGTAGAAGAATTAGGAGATAATTTCGGGTCTAGGAACGTGTCAGGTTCACACAAAGCATCAATGTGATTACATACATGCTTATCTACATTATTAGAATACTGTTGTTGCCCATTTTCTCTACTATTTTGTGTTTTCTCGTAGTATACATGATTTTTGCAGTTGAGGTGAGGGTCACAACATTCAGTGCATACCCTAGAAGTGGGAGCATCTGTCCTACTATTATAGATTGTCTCAGTATCAAATTTACTTCGATCTCTGTTATATTTTGAAGAATAATGATTTGGCCCTTCTAAATTGGGGTTTCTAGGATACCTGGATACATTCCTAAACGCTGGTAATGGTGATAACTCGTCATAAACTCTAGAACTTTCATAATCATCATCTCTATTTCTCAGTCTACCTTGTCTATCATCAAATTCCCCTCTCCTAGATTTCACAATCTTTTCATCTTGATTTCTCAATCCCCCCACTCTAGTAGATGATGCCCTATCACTACCTTTGTCCCCTCTACCGTCATCTTCAGGTACTTTGAAATCATTTTCACCAATCCTACAACTGTTGGGACTCTTATCACCTGACAATGATTCATAGAGATTTTCTGACAAGCAATCACTGGTTGCTCCATCAATTGATTTGCCCTGTCTTCTGTGATCAACACTCAACAGATTCCTATCGATATTTTTGTCAGAAACTGGTAATCTATTGGGGAACCTACTATCTCTATGTTTTTCTCCATACTTTTGATCATGATAGCCTCTTCCTGTATCAAACTTTCGAAAATTCAACCCTTGTGTATCATATTTTTCATCATTATAGGTCCTTTCTGAATCATATTCTCGTTGATTATAACCTTGACTATCAAATTTTTGATGGTTACCTCTCTTTGCATCATATTCCTTGTGGTTACATCTTCCTGTAACTAAGTTCCCATCCCGGAATTCCCCTGCATCATATTTCAAATTCCTGTTTCCTGTATCATAATCCTGTTGAATCATGCTGCTTTCTGCTCCATATTTCTGGTTATGTTCACAAGCAGCACATCTTGACTCTCTCACAGAGTCACCTGGTAGATAATCGTAGTATGATGAGTCATCATGATTGAATCCAGGTTTTGTATCATAATTCTCATTTGGGGATCTTCTATGATGAATGTCTTGATGGTTGTTCCATTCTGTTACTATTCTCACACTTTTCAGGTATTGTTGGGTTGAAATTTCGTCCATCAGATTTACTTGATAAGGATTTTTCTTGTTCTCATCTTCCCAGTGTTTCCCTGAGGACGAAATAATTCCATCAGGTGCTCTTTCAATAAAAGATTCCCTTCCATTTTTATCAACAATTCGCCCACCATCACCAAGTCCCACCCCTTTCGAAACAGACCCCGAAATCCCGTCTCCATCTTGTTTCTTCTCTTTCACACCTTCTCTCTCCCTTCCTTCATCCACTTCTTTATCAAAACTATTCCTCTCTGACAACATCCGCTTGAAACCATCAATCGGAGGAACCGTGTATACAGCAAACTCAGAAGGCGCATAACTCTCATCCCCCGATTCATCAATTCTGAGCACCACATCAAGTCTATCCCCAGCTCTAGATTGATCGGGGTTCAAACCTTGATTAATTCCACTATTGAGATGCTGATTATCTACATCTTTACCACCATTACAACCTATCAACGTAGTTTTCAAAGGCAACTCACGAGGTTTACCATCAACATTTCTACTATAACTCTCGAAATCTCGTCTAGATTTTCTGGAAATACTTCTGGAATCTTTCAAAAAGCTACCAGGATAAGTGGGGGTGGACATTTGTTTCTGCAAAAGATGTGGTTTAGGAAGGGATTTACGTTTGGGTTCAAAACAGAGGTTACATCTACAGTTATTTTCGTGTATGTTATTTCTACTAGCAAGGTTTGAGGGGCCATGGCTTTTTTTGTTTTGACTGTAACAAATCAGAATATTGTTGGAATTCATTATTTCAGTTTAATTTCATTGTTAGTATTGGAAGAAAATAGCAATTATTAGAAGTATTGGTGACAAGAATGGAATACAATTCAGGTGTTGAAGTAATAATTGGAAACTGCAAAGAATTAATCATTGTTATGAATAATAAGAAATCGATTCAATAACATAATTATAACTAATTTAAACACTTCTGTAAGAGAAATGTGGTTCACATGAATTTTTGTATACCATTAGAATATAAATGAAGAATATCTGGAAAAATATCAAGTTGTAGTCCTACTAGATACATCAGAAATGGATAACGAGATAATTAATAGGAGAAAACTGAAATAGCTTACTTTTAAACTATATATTACATAAGATTGTAACTCGAGAATAGAAAAACAATAACATACTTTGCTTTTACTGTAATATTTTTCCACCACTTTTACTAGAATATACGACTCAAATGAAGCTGCTATAATTTCTAGTTAGATAGACTGTTATAGGTAGCATTATTTCCAGAATAAGTAAGATAATATTAAGCATTATATTCAGAGTTTCTGTGAAACATATTTACTACATTATAGAGAGATTTATTCATTTACATTTTATAAATTTCAACGTTATCTCCAACAAAATGGTTTAATTTACGATTTGAATCTTAGATCCACAGATTCTAAATTTTTATTTTGATTCTGAATGAAATAAATAGGTTCGAATCAAATATGACTTCAAATTATAGGAAAAATATAATTGAATTCACTAAAGAGATTCATTCACTTTCACGACTATTGAAGCGTGCTTATATTCTTCGAACCAATCTCCAATCCGAAGGGATTACGATTCAGGAATCAACTGAGTCACGAAGTGAATAGAATGAGTTTAGAATATCAACTGAGACTTAATCGATGGAGTACAAGGATTAAAAGGGTTGTACAGCTTGAAATCTGGGAACAATTCCAAATGAGTGGAAGTAAGTGGAATAAGATGAATATTGATCAAAAAAGTACAGTAATCTGTGCAAGTGAGCTCAATGGACTCTCTTTATTTTATTTTTAATTTTAATTTTCATTTTTTGGAACTTCTCTCATTATTTTTTTTGATACTAATAGTTTGTTATTTGATTTGAATGAGGATGATGTATTTCAAGTTCTTAGTTCTACTTATATTATTATCAGAATTGATAATCTTATTGAATTTACTCAATAAAGCGAGTAAGTAGAAAAAATTGAATTCCTTGAATTCAAATAGAAGAAACCAGCAAGAGAAACTACAGATATACAAAATTATTAATATTCTCAGATGCCGAGAAAAATAGTTTCGATTATCAATATTATTCCAACTGCAATATTAGAATAAAATTCAAATAGAAGCATACTGAATTATACATAGCTCAGTGATATACAAGGATAATATAGCCTGATAATGTGGAAAATACTCTTCTTTTCAAGAACTGATACAAATTCATGTACTGAAAAAAACGTATTCATAGTACCAGCGAACGATATAAATAAATACAGCAAACTTGAGAATACACAAGTTCAAATAATATAACGATATTAAAAAGTTAAATACACAATTTAACATTAATATAGTTGAAATAAAGATACTATACAATCTGAAAATATAAGAAAATTGGATAATGGCGAGTTGTTCAATATGAATAATACACGTCTAATACGATTGTATAGTAGTATGTTTGTAGATACTAATAAAACCAATAGAGAATATGAGTATGAATGTAAGGAAGTTTTGAACGCCCACAAATAATACCGGCGGTTAAATGATATAGTAAGAATTAAAAAATCTTCAAATTAGCAGCAATAGAAATTTAAAATACCTTCAAATTTACTCTCTATCTCAACCAGCATATTTGACAGCAAGTAGAAGAGAAAATTTATAAAATTCGATGAAAACTTTGGAAAAACAAACTGAAATCGACTCACGCTTCACCGCCCGTCTCGTCCAAGGACTTAGTTTCTAAGTCCGTTTCAGGCATAACCTCCAAAGTCTCCGGTAAGTCATCTAGGGGATTATCATCCATAAACTGGTTCAAAAGCTCCAAGTCCTTTTTATACTTTTCCTCATCAGTCATTGGGGGCTCTTCAGGTTTTGTTTCCTCCCCTTCTGTTTTGGGGACTTCTCCATCAGGGGGTTTCACCTCCTCTACTTTATCCCCCTCTTTTTTCTCCTCTTCTCCCTCCTTCTTATCCCCTCCTACCGTTAAAACATCCCCCACCCCCACGCTTTTTAAGGTTTCGTTCAAATTCTTCAACTGTTCAAACCGGTTCAGATTCAATTGTGCAGTTGGAGGTAATTTGATTTTCTCCATAAATTGATTCCTGAGACCTCCCATCCCGAAGCGATTGAACATTCCTGTGAAACCGGTTTCTTCATTGGGATTGGCTGTTGCAGCATCAGCCTCTCCACCAATGGGAGCAGTGCTTTCTGTGGGTACAGTTGTTGCTACTAGATTTTGTGCATCAGTACTCCCTGGATCATTACTAGCCAATGATGGATCAGTAGTAGCTACAGCATTATCAGTGCCAGCTGGGTTTTCAACTCCAGGTTCTCCAGGCTTCTCTGTATCTAGTTTTCCACTCTCTGGTACACTATTCCCTGTATCAGTAAGCTCACTTTTTGTATCCCCACCTAAACTCTTAGAAACTTCCTTCCCATCTACCACAGTACTCTTAGGATCTACTACCAACCCTCCTTGATTTTTCCCTGATACATCAACTTTGGGTTCCACTCCTTGACCTTGAGAATGAATCCCCTGATTTGTAGGTACTGCTCCTTGACTTTGCGAATAACCTCCACGATCTGAAGATACTGATACTTCCCCAGGGTATGTAGTGGGTTTTAAGCCTTCCATACCCTCTGGAGGTCTTCTATGATAGTATGGGTCTGGGATGTCTTCTTGATGAACGTTTTCAAATCTGACCATTTGTCTAGACCTTGTACTTTGTCCCCTGGGAATTCTTGGATCTACATATGAGTCTTGTCGATCTGGATATCTTGGATCTTGTCTGTCCTGGTATATTGGAACTTGTTTGTCTGGATATCTTGGATTCTGCCTGTCTAGATATCTAGGATCTTGTTTCTCTAGATATCCTGGATCTTGTCTTTCTGGATATCTTGAATCTTGTCTTTCTAAATATCTCGGATCTTGTTGTTCTGAATATCTTGGATCTTGTCTGTCTGAATATCTTGAATCTTGTTTTTCTGAATATCTAGGATCCTGTCTTTCTAAATATTTTGGATCTCGTCTCTCTAAATATCTAGGATCTTTTTCCTCAAGATATCTTGGATCTTGTCTGTCTGGATATCTTGGATCTCGATCTTCTGAAAATCCTTGATACTCTCTGTCTGAATATCTTTTATTCTGTTTTTCTGAATACCTAGGATCTTGCCTCTCTGAATATCTTGGATCTTGCTTTTCCAAATATCTTGGATCTTGATTTTCTGGATATCTTTGATCTTGCCTGTTTGAATATCTTGGGGATTCTTTATCGAATACTCTTGTATCCTGCCTCTCTAAATACCTTGGATCATGTTGTTTCTCCAAATATCTAGAATCGTGTTCTTCCAAATACCCAAGATCTTGTTTTTCCAAATATCTTGGAACTTGACTTCCTGGATATCTTGAAACTTGTTTATTTGGGAATCTCGGATCCTGTTCAACTGGAAATCTTGAATTTTCAACATCTGAATATCTTGGGTCAACATATTTGTATCGATTTTCCTGATCCACATGTCTAGAATCCGCAGACATATGAGGTGTTTGTTCTTTTGCATCTCTTGGTTTCTCATATTCATACATTTGATCTCCATATGCAAATGACTTGCCCTTCTCTAAAGGTCCTCTATCACCATTCTTGTATGAACTTCCTCTCCTTGTTTCTCCAGAATCTCCATATGTATAAGACTCTCCTCTCTCTAAATGTCCTCTATTACCATTTCTATATGAACTTCCTCTTGCATCATTGGATCCATGTCCGATGTCACCTTCTAATTCCCTTGCATCTCTATATCGATAAGATCTAAAATCTCCATATTCATTACCATTTCCTTGCTTCTCCAGTCTTTTATCTCCATATCTTTGTCTCTCTTGTTCATCGCCCCATCCCCCTCCTCTCAATCTCAATTCTTCCTCTGCTTCTCCTCCTTCTTTCTGCTCCTCATCTGTGGGATTTGTTGTATGACTTCCTAAAGCTGGATTTGGTTGAGTATTTTGAGATATATTTCCATCACATTTTACTCTACTATGTTCATTACATTCCTCACACCCATTGACCGGCTCTCTCTGGTTCCCAGTCTTTCTAGAATCTCCCCTCATATTTCCATCGTGATTATTTGAAGTCTCTGGGTTACTGATACCTCCACGATTTCTAGGATCCCTATCATCTCTTATATTTGAGTTACTTGTCTGCAATTGATTATTTCCCACGTTATCCCTATTTTGATGAATTGCTACACTCCCATACTGATTTACCCCCGTATTTTTGAACACAATCCCACTTCCGCTTTTTATAATCGTACCCTCTGAACTATTCTCATTACTCCTTTCTCTGATCACATTTTTATTCTGTCTTTCAATCTCCAACTTACTTTGAATTAATGTTTCATTATGTCTCGGTTCTTCATTATTTCTTTTCACAACCATACTCTGTTCCTTTACACCCATATTCCCTCTCTTGTCATAATTTTCATCTTCAAATTTCACAACTTTCGCCCGTTGCAATCTATCACAATCATAACCATTATCTTGTTCATGTTCCTTCATTCCTTCTTGTCTTGAAGCTTTTGAATGATAATTACTTCTCCCACCAACTTCATCAGCTCTTCCTTGATCTAATTGTAAATTACTGTTACTTTTTACACGAGCTTCATCAGTTTTTCTTTGATCCAAGTTTTGACTGTCATCAAATTTCACCGTTTTAACTGTGGTTAACTTTCTACAATCTGGACAGTCGTCAAAACCTTGATCAATGAATCCTTTCTCTCCAGCATTTTGGGGATGTATATTATCTCTATGATAAGTTTCTTCAGGTATTTTTCCATCCTCAATTCTATTTTCAACAATATTTCTTGGATCTTTTTCTGTTCCACATCCTCTTTCATCCTCAGAACGATTAGAATTTTTTTCTACATTTTGGGTACAACAATCTTCATAACATCCCATACTTTCGGGATTTGAATTCCTGTCTCTAGAACTCTTATCTCTCTCATTTTCAACATAGTTTTGATCTTGACTTATTTCTCCTCCAGGGTGATTTGGATCCCGCATACTTCGTTCTCCGGGTTCTTTGTATTGATTATCACCATTCTTGAATTGTATGCCACTTGAATCTCTATATTGATTATCACCATTTTTGAATTGAATATCACCTGCAACTCTGAATCGATTATCAGCATTTTTGAATTTTATACCACTTGAATCTTTATATCGGTTGTCACCATCTTTGAATTGTATCCCATTTGAACCGTTGTTTTTCTCATAATCATTGAAAGTTTTCTCATTCAAATCTCTATATAGATTATTACCATCTTTGAATTGTATTCCACTTGCACCGATGGTTTTCCCATAAACATCTACATTTTGCCTATGTAATATATCATCTACTGGTTCCAACCCGTTATATTGTTGTGAGGGAATATCTTGTTGTACATGTTCAGAAGGAAAAGATCCTGTCACCTGAATCTTGGGATAAGGGTTCCCAACATTATAATATTTTTCCTGCTGAATTTGAGTTTCAAGGTTCTCAATTTCATGTACAAGACCTTCATGATAGGGTTCTCCAACTTCATAGAGATCTTGTTGTGAATTTTCAGGTCCAATTCTATATGCTTGACTCTCAGGATAATAATTTTCATCAACATAATACTCTTCCCCTATGTTTTCAGGTCCAATTATCTCCACTCTCCGATCAGATTGATGCCTCCCATCATTGTAATATTCTCGATTTCCAATTTCAGATCCAATTATTGGCAGCTGACGCTTAGATTGAGATCTTCCATCATCATAATACACTCCACTTACATTTTCAGGTCCTGGTACCTGAGGCTCAAAATGAGGCCCCCTCTGTTCCAAAGTTTGAGGTCGTTGTTGTAGTTCTAACTGTTGTATAGAACCCGGGTTCTCCACATCTTCTATAGCTTCTATGGCTTGGTTGACAAGTTCTATCTCAAATTTTGTCAATTCGTCCAAGCTCTCAGGATCTGTCATCTTTGAATTAACTTCAATTTTTGTGATAAGGTCAAATCTGGCAGCTCACGCCTGTTACAATCAAGTTCATCCAGTTTTGACCCTGAATTTGTTCCTCGCAGATTTATAACAGTGTTCAAATCTGGTAATCTTCTCTTTTTATTATCTACTTGACTCATATCTGAACCTAAATCAGTTCCTGTCACATTTTTAATGGTTCCCAAATCAGGCAAATTTCTTTGGTTTCCATCCAGTTGAGACATTTTCGCACCTGTGTCACTCACACCCCTACTCATTATATTGTTCAAATCTGGCAATTTCATTGAAGTATCATAGTTTTGAACCATTTTGGATCCCAAATCCTCGTCCACAAGATTCATCACATTCCGCAAATCGGGTAATTTTCTACTTCCACTCCCCTCAAGATGATTTATCCTGTATTCCAAATCGGTCCCTCTAATATTTCTCAAATTCTCTAAATTTGGCAACTTCCTTTGATAAACCCTACCATCAAATTGAGTCATTCTAGAGTCTAAATTTGCTCTTTCAATACCACTTACACTCCTTGATCTCATCAACATATTATTCCGATTATCATTATATTGAGAAGCAGAGTGTCCCAAACTATTATCTCTCATATTCTGAACGTTCCTCGTCCTCTCCAACAAATCTTGATTATCGTAATATTGAGCAACATTTACTCCTATAAGATCTTGCTCAATATCTCCAACATTCCGTGAGTTAATCAATGTATTATCCTGATTATCATAATATTGAGTAACGTTGGGCCCTGTACAATTGTCTCGAATATTCGCAACATTCCTTGACCCCATCAATATATCTTGATTTTCATCATATTGATTAATATTCGGTCCTATGAATCCCCCTTGATTATTCTCATGATTTTTCAAAATATCTTGTCTACCATGAAACTGCATAACATTGAGTCCTATGAGGTCCTGTTCAATACTATAAGCATTGCTATTTCCAGCTCCCATGAACATGTTATCTTGGGTATCATATTGATATCGATTAACGTCATATACCAAGGAACCCTTTTGAAAATATATTGAATTCATGGATTTTCCTCGGATATTCCCACCTCCCATCAACATATTATACTGATATTGATTAACGCCGGTTCCTGTGGAATTCTCTTGAAAATGTATCGAATCCATGGGTTTACCCTGAATATTTCCACCTCCCATCAACATATTATTTTGATATTGATTAACGTCGGTCCCAGTAGAATTATTCTCTTGAAAATGTATCGAATCCATGGGTTTATCCTGAATATTTCCACCTCCCATCAACATATTATATTGAAACTGATTAACGTCGGACCCAGTAAAATCCCCTTGAACATTTATCGAGTCCATAGATTTCGCTTGATAACTACCAAGATTGAAGACTTTGGAGTCCAGTTTAGTGCCTTGAATGCTCCCCGAATCAATTTTCTGAGCGAGATTACTTTTGAGATTGATGAAGGTCTCATCGAGTGATGAGAAAATTCGAGGTTTTAGCAGCGATCGGACACTCAGTGCAGGTATGCGCCTGACAAAATGAATAAGTGATGAAATGAAGTGCTAGCAATGAAAATTAAACAATGAGAATGATGAATGTGGAGTGATAAGTTAATAGTGAATGTGTGTGTTTGTTCAATTTAGTGAACTAGATTTATTAGGAGAAATACTGGCTTAGTACCTTCTTTTTCTCCCCAATATCATGATGTTTTCAATCTGATAAGTTTTTACAACAATGAACAGTGTCAGTTTTTTTGCTGCAAAAAACTATTGAATAGGGTGGTGTCTGTGAATGAGTCACCTATGCATTCCAAAACTTTCCCCCATCACTCCACTGAGTTGCAGTATCAAAAGAGCAATGGTTCAGTCTTTAGGTGCCATTTAGTCGCGACAGTGCATAAGTCGCCGTGTGCATAAGATAGGGAAAGACTGTATACGGGGACTGTAAACGAACCAATAACATAGAATTGATGGCTTTGCTTGATGTACCTTATTGGGCTATGAAATGGTAATCATCCAAATGTTCATAGGCGTAAAATAATCCAAGAAGATGGAAAAAAGTAATCATACAATTAATTGATATGTTTTGACAACAGAGTACATAACACTTGGAAAATTGGATGTTGTACAAAATACAACACGCGACTGCTCGTGTGATTGAGTAGGGCGCGACTACCGGAAGGTTAATATGAATATGAATTAGATGATAATGAATGTCTCGAGAGTCTTTCATATGACTAACGCTCAACTCACACTACCTCGACTCAAATCGTAGGACTCCAGTCGAGGATACTCCAGTCTCTCGACCTTACAACTTACTTGCTCATTGTCACTACTTCAGTTCCATGCTACTCCATTTCTAACCTCACATTATTAGAAATATGAGATCCAAATCCGTCACTTCTGCGCATTTAACAAGTTAGTTTTATAATAATTATTATGAATATATTGTCTCATCTAATTCCTAATATTGTATTTTCCAAAATGATAGAACATCAGTTTCATAGGACATAACCTCATTTTCATAAAAATTGCACGGTACTACGCAACTCAATTCGAGGTTCGACCAGCTTGTCGAGTCGACGCTCGAATCAGTCTCACAGTCGTGAGGTCGAGGAGACTAGAATCGACTGGTCTGAATGTCACCATTTGAAAACACGTCGAGAAGAGACTCTACGTGACTCAGGTCGAGAAGAGACTTGACTCTAGTTGAGAGCATGTGTTTTCAAATGGTGACACTCAGACCAGTCAACTCTAGTCTCCGCGACGTCACCATTTGAAAACACATGCTCTCAACTAGATTCGAGTCTCTTCTCGACCTGAGTCACGTAAGTGTGAGTTGAGCCTTAGAGTTAGAGAACAATGAATTATGCGTTTGTAAGATATGATGAACTTCATTAATGTGTTAGTGGTGTGATAGTCTGTACTGAGTTAAAATAAGTTTGAAGAGCTCTCAATGAAAACTTAACTTCAATTCAAACTTCAATTATTCAAATTTATTTATTTATTCAAGTAAGTTACAATCAGTTACAATTATGGACTGAATATTTATTTCAGTAAATCAGGACTTTGCTGGAATATTCAACAAGAATGGGATGTGTGACTTTCAATGTGGTTGAAATCGTGGATGGTTGTAGATAACGCTCCAAGTGCCGGTTTCACAAAAGCCGGTTAAGTTTTAATCGTGATTAATTCCACGAGAGCCAATCAGAGTAGCCGTCTTATCAAAAAGGCCTTCTCTGATTGGTTGTCGTGAAATTAATCACTGCTAAAATTCAACCGGCTTTTGTGCAACCGGGCCTAATTGATTATGAGTTAGTTCTTTGAGACTCTAAATTCAGTTATGAGAAAATTGAAAATAAATTCATAATTGATAGTGTGTAAGTATTAGGTGACTAAAGGCTGTGAAAATGAAATATATTAAATAATGCTAGCTTATGTGATCACTGCTTCTTCTTTGTAAAACTATGATCAATCCTTCAATTTGTACTTTCTTATAATGTTGAGTATGAATATTGTTTAAAAAACAATGATCAGATAACTTCAACACTGCAATACTATCTGTGGATTGTTTCTAAATTATTGGACTGTTCATCCCAAATACTGAAATTTGAAAGTGATGTTGTAATAATGGTTTGTGAATCCTATTTATATTGATGACATTTGAATAATGGGGTACATTGGACATAGCCTACATAACCAATAATTTATTGAGGGAGTTACCACGTGATACATGTGAGTTTAGTCTCTTCAATTCCCATTCTATAATTACAATAGAATCCTGTAATCAAGTTTGGATGGATACCTTGATAAATGAGGAACATTGAGGGGATTTTTAGCATTTTTTGAATGAATTTGATAGAAATCTACTCACCTAAATCCTCGGCTACTCCCCCTCGGCCTCTCACTCTGTGTAGACAGCGCACTACTTGTAATACTGGCCACACTTTCTAAATCGCTATCACCTGAAAATTCCAATAAAATTAATAATTTCCCTCTAAAAATATGACATTCACAACAGTATTCACTCAAGCTGATAATTCATTTAGGATCGATTTATCCAGAAAAATTATTCTATGATAATTCAGAGCTTCATAGGTGACGACAGTTGTTTGGTAACTGATTCAGTCTACTCTCACGTCTCTCCTGATTGGACAACAGTTTGAAATGTAACTCTGAATTCTGCCATTAGACGGCAGCACATGTTGGCTCATATCTCTAACTCCGCCTTCTCTCTGCTCTGATTGGTCGTCAGCTTGTGAAGATAACCAACTTTGAATTCTGCCAGTAGATAGCAGCATTGGCTGGGTGGTGTGTTAAAAAAGATTCAATTTTCATGATATCTATTATTATAGATTATTGTAATAATTGTATTGATAAATCAATGATCGATTGATAAAACATCTAAAGTTTTGGAGTGAAAATTATTTTCAGTTTATGTAAGTTTTGAGCGAATAATTTGACTCCTATTTACAAAAGTGGGAACACGACCATGCTTTTATTTGCATAATCATGTTCACCAGAATTGTCGATGCAAAGGGGACCAATCCAAGAAGGATATTATTCCCTCAGAATTTTCTAGAGAATCAGCCTATGACAATTCAATTCCATTTATTTCCATTTTGCAATATATACAGAGTTTTTTTTTTCACTTTTTGTGTAGTTGAGAAGTTGATATTGTGGTAATTATTCATATTGAATGAAAAAGACTAAGAAATTGTCAAAAAACCACTGATTTATTGATAATTAGAAAGACCGGTTTCGGTTATTACACCATTGTCAATCTCTATAAACAGTTTATCAGAGATTGACAATGGTGTAATAACCGAAACCGGTCTTTCTAATTATCAATAAATCAGTGGTTTTTTTGACAATTTCTTAGTCTTTTTCATTCAATATATACAGAGCATGAAATTATCATAGTTAATGAAATAATTACCATATTACTAAAAAATCACAATCCTACCCTGAAGAACATTACAAAAAATCATTTCATATGAAAAATAATCCCGAAAGTTACAAAAAACTGTTTGGGCAGAAAAAACTACTTAAAATGAAAAAGAAGTGTTACAGTTAACACAAAGCAAATTGAAAAAGAGAAAAAAACTAAAAAGACAAGGAAAAAGGAAAGAGAACTTCAGTATCAGTTTAAAATTATAAAAATACTAACAATATTACACTTTACACAAGAGAAGGATCTTTCTGCTATGGCTGTGTGTTCAGTGATTTCAGTACCATTCCAGATATGGTTATCCAGTTTCAAAAACCAGGACATGAATTTAGTATTAAATATTCTCTGTAAATCTTGTACGCTTATCTGTAATAAAGTGTTGTCATACTAGGATTCGAGAGACGGAGGTTTGAGTTCATCCTGTTTTCGTCCTCACACAACCATTATCATCTTCAGCATCATATATTTGTGCCACTATTTATTCAATGTTGCTAGGATCCAACCTATCTATTCAATCCTCTGTACTACAATGAGAGAAACAAAAGTAATAAAATCAACTTTGGAAAATGATGTGATTTTTTACCTCCACCCCTATCACCTCTATGTTGCTAGGATCCAACCTATCTATTCAATCCTCTGTACTACAATGAGAGAAACAAAAGTAATAAAATCAACTTTGGAAAATGATGTGATTTTTTACCTCCACCCCTATCACCTCTTTCCCGACCCCCTCTCTCGGACAGCTCCCTATCACTGGTGAGCACATCTCTGTCGGGGGAATAAGCACCACTTCCACCCCTCCTCCTACCCGAACCACGGTGTGACGTCATCATGCCGCCATGTTGGTGCAGGTAGTCACTAGTCACGTGGGACGAGGGGAGATCACTGTCGCTCAGACCTGTGTAGTGGTGACGGTTCCAACCTGAAAAGAATCGAGGGAAAGTTAGTAAATTGTATAGAAAAAGACTGAAAATTGATAAAATCTATCAACTCGAATTCAATTAAATGATGTGTAGTGATGACTGTTCCAACCTGCGAACATCTAAATCAATCAATCATTCAATCAATCATCAATAATCCTTTATTGTCATGAAACACAAAGTGTTGTAACAAACGTCAAAATACAACAAAATTAAGAACAGTCAAAATATTTTAAAAATAATAATGATATAGTCAAAATAACATTCTTGTAAAAAAATTCATAAAGGAATGTTAATGAGTGAGGAACATTTAAAGGGAAGAGAAGAGATGGAATATTATTGAAGGCGTTTGATAGAATCTGGAAGTTTGAGAAAATTGAATGTGGGAAAGAGTAGAGAATGGAAATTGTGAGAAACACAATACAAATTTTACAGAAAATGAATGTTAATTGGATGAAATATTTATCAGAAGTTGACAAGTTTATGTTGAATATTTATTGGCTGAGAAAATCGATAAAAGTGATCAAGTTGAATAAGAAATGAGTAGAAAATAGACGCCATTGAATATAGAATCGATTGAATTGAACGGAAAATGGATTGAACTAAGATGATGCGATTGATTGAAATGAATGTGATTGGACAACTAATTAATTCAATTGAATGAAAATTGATAAAGTTTGAATCGATTGGGAGATAGTCTTGAATACAATGGAAACCTCAGTTTAGATGAGTAATTATTGAGAAATTTGCAAATGGACTAGTAGTTATGCGAACAGTAGACTTCGCTCATGAATAGCCTACAACTTTCAAAATAATGAGAAGGGCCATTAAGAAAGTACAGTATATTGTGAAGATTTATCCATGCCATCTATTATTTTCTCCATTGAAAGTGCTAAAGACATTGTTTCCAGGGACACCGGACTTATAAATGTCTCTCAAGGAGGTACCTTCATATCGTCCACATATTCACAATATTACAAATTTTCTAACAATCAATTATAAGAAATCGGTCAACTGACAGAAGAATGGAATATGCAGTAGGCAATTCAGACTATGAATTCGTCGATAGTGAGACGGTATAATGATTCTAAATAACATGGGTTTGTTGGTGACAATGACAGGAGGTTGCTAATAATGTTTTTCATGAAAAGTGGATTCAATGTTATGTCTATGCAGAATGTTTATGCTCACAATTCGGTTTCCGATCTCATACTAAAACGAAAACAAGAGCTAGGAACTAAGCTGTGATGTCTCTGGCCGGTTCGGTAGGTCTAGAAACTATTCATCTATGAAACAGGGAAATATCGTGTTGAAAAGGGAAGAAGAAATGGGTGCTATCAAGTGAGAAGTTTTCTTCAATTAATAAATACAGTGTGATTTGGAGCGGCTCAGACGTTTCAAGGTTCACCGCTGACAAATCTTGTCCTCTATCGATAGCATTCCAACGATACCATTCATTCAATACAGCACATTTTAGAGCGGCACAATTTATATTAAAACCGGAGGTCTTATCAAAAATCGTTACACATACGTTTATGCGCCTTGTTTCAAAGAACTCGTATACCAAATTTCATCCAAATTGGACAATAAATGCAACTGTAACTGCGGTACAAACAAACAGACAAAAGCCGATCGAGTCGAAACTAAGACCTCAGCTTCGCTTCAGTCAAACTAGAATAAACTATATTATTATAAAATGGAATAAACTAATAGCATATAAACTAAAATAGTATAAACTGAGACTACTTACTGCTGATTCCTGATCCAGGCCTATGAGTTTGTTGTACTTGGCGCATGCGTTGTTTCATAACATGCGCTCTCTCTTCCATATCCTGCAAACAATTTGTTCAATTAATAATCGATGTGTATGGAAAAATAACCTTATTCACAACAAAATAATGAATTGGATTGTATTTTCCAATTATCAATTGTTCCAAAAGATCGAAGTAATAGGGGCCAATACGAAGCATTTTTTCATGCGTTTTCAGAGTCGACAGAGCAGGAAGCTCTCTGATTTGCTGATTATCAGCTGATTCCCGAGCGTCAAATCAATCAGCCAATCGGAGAGCTTCTTGCACTGCCGAATAGCCTAAAACTGCCATAAAAAATGCTTTGATTGGCTTGGCATTTACTTGATCACAGTACGGGAGACAATTCTTTGGTCTTGTTCGAATTGGTCTTTGTTCTTTCCCATTTACTACTCGTGATTAGAGGTTGAGTTAAGACAGATTCTTCCCAATCGAACTGAATGACTTTACTTATAACAATAGTGTAGAACTTCAACCACAGCTGTTAAGCTACTGAAGTTCTTTTCTTTTTTTTCCATCATGATACTGTTTCTTTATAATGATTGCATTGTAAAAATATTTGTAAAATATGTCAGTGTTGTGAATAAATTTCAATTTCACTTCCCATTCGTATATCAAGAAATGCTGAAAATACCCAAAACTTGACGAACCAAGAACTTGATGAGCTGAGAACTTGACAAACTTGGACTCTCCCCTGTATTTCTATAGCTATTACATTTTGAACATTTACATTGTAAGGCGAATAGATTTATTTGAGAGTAATATTACCTGTGTCACTCGCTCCCTCAACGAAGGCGGTATGATGTGCGATATATTGCCGCCCCCGCTGGACGCAGATGGCATATGGGGCGGTATTTGGGGCAGTTGACGGTGCTTCTTGGGTGACGTGATTGGTGTAGCCGTGGCTGACCTGGACACCGGAAACCGTGGCACATATGCGTGGTGTTGCGAGCCGAAGTCTGGGCCTCCTGGTGATTGGTATACTCTGAAATTCAAATTTTAATTGAATTAATAACATAATTCAAACATGACATTGATTAATGAATCAACATCTAACATGTACAAGACAGTTTCTTTCTATTTTGAATCACAAAGCTGTTGAATTAAATCACATTCAAAGAAGTGGATTATTATCCAAATTTCAACATATTGATTCATCTGGCATGAGCGAACGAGCATCAGTATATGGATCAAGTACAATCACGTCACTACCTCCGTAAACAAAGCCATAGTGCATGACAGGTGTTTGATGGTGACGTCAGCACAGGTAGGGCTCCTACACCAATAAAAACACTAGCTTATATAGATCAGCTGAAATCAAAAAAAATTTATTGGTGTAGGAGCCCTACCTGTGCTGACGTCACCAGAATACACTATAGCTTTGTTTACGGAGGTAGTGATCACGTTCCATGATAGAGTCCTCGAATATTTATTCATATATAATATGTTCTGATCATAATAGATAAAGAGTTATTATAAGTGTTTCGTCATCGAAAACAACATCTATGAAGAAGATCTCCCAACCGGAAGATGAATAATAGATAATAAATTATATTTCCATCATTGAAAGATCACGTACTAAATGTGAGTAGCTTTCAACTTGAAATTCATAAGAAATTCCTCCTTGCTGAAATTTGCTAAAAGATAAAGTTCAATACAATCGAAATGAATCAAATCTGGAGTAAATGATGGAATAGATTAGCTTTCCATTACTCAAGTACGTTGCATTATTGTGTCATACTGTACTGAGTATGAAAATATAAATGTTTTGGTACAATTCCCTTTTCCTGATTGGTTGATTAATCGAAATGGTTCTAATGAAGAATTCGGCCAATAGGTTGCAGCACATAAATGTTTTTTATTATTTATAGATGTACTGCATTTGTAATGATTTTGCGAATAAACTCAATTCGAATGAATGAATGATAAGCACGTCCTGAATGACAAATGTTGACCCCGCCTACTCTGTCCTAACAGTTCGCCCACTCGCTCCTGATTGGTCGACAGGTTGAAATGCATTCAACTCTGAATTCTGCCAATAGATGACAGTACTAGCTGGATAATGAATTCACCGAAATCACACTCTTATGATTGGGCATGTAATATAACTCGGGATTACACCTGTAGATGGTGGCAGATGTTGAGTAATATTATCAGCCTAGTCTGCCTGGTCCTTTAATGCAGCAGTGATGAATAGTATTGAATAAAAATACTAAGAAACTGTCAAAAACCACAGATATATTGATAAATTAATAAATATTTATGACATCAATAAATCCGTGATTTTTGACAATTTCTTAGTATTATTTCATTCAATATGAATAATTACCACGATATAAACTTCTCAACTACACAAAAGTAAATAATATTGATAGGTATACTACTTTTGTGGATGATGAATTGTGTATATGTGATTGTGTATATTGATTTTTTTTATGTGACCTGGCTTATGATTGTACTTATGAACTCTGGCTCAAATAAAGATCATTGAAGAAAATTTAACTCATTGTGTCAGTATCCTATTGTGTGAAGCATGCTTACTCCTCTCCTCTACTCTGTCCATGCTAGAAACTGTGCAAGGAGAAGTCGATTTCCCTCTTCATGTTAAAAGTGATATCTCTTATTGACCGAGCGAAGTGAGGTCTAAGATTCAAGTCGACGGTTTGGCATTTCTCTTAATGTTTAAATGTTTGAATGTTCAAATGTTCATATGTTGCGCATTTACGGTGAAACGCGGTAATAGATTTTCATGAAATTTGACAGGTAGGCCTATTTTCCTTTTTTAATTGCGCGTCGAAGTATATACAAGGTTTTTGGAAATTTTTCATTTCAAGGGTGATATAAAAGGAGAAAGGAGCCTCCTTCATAGAGTAAAAATCAGACTATAGAATTATTCATCATAAATCAGCTGACAAGTGATTACACTGATGTGTGGAGAAGCCAGTCTATTGCTGTATTTTCATAGGGTCTATTGTTTCACAAAGACTTTGAAGAGATATAGACCCACAATGCCTATGCCTTACCAATGATAGCTTTTACTGGAAATTGAAGGCCGCCATTGGGGTATTTTAGCACGAGATATAATATCTATATATTCGTAATACTATAGATTACAAAGGCATTGGTATGTAATAATCTTATTAGTTGCCCCTTCAATGGCGGATTTCAATTCCAAGTACGACACTAGCGCTGCATGAGAGTCTATGCATCTTCAAGGTCTTTGTTGTTTCATTCAGGTACTTGTGGATGAGAATACTGCGTGAGGTCTACTGTTCACAGAACTACTAGTACTAATCGGACAACATTGAGCTTCAAGAAAAACAATAAATAATTTTGTAAATTTTACCGTTTATAATCAGGCGGTGAGAGACTCCGATGAGGCGGACTCTTCGACCTCGACCTAGTGCCGCAGTCTAGGGGAGGTGCAGCCGAATGGGACCTCGGCTGGGGACCCTGATGACCCCCATAATGCGGGTTATGGTGGGGGTTATGCCGGGGGTTGCCCCCCTGGTCGTAGCCCCCTTTGGTACCGATTCCGGGTACAGTGTCGTAGTTGCCCCCTTTGGGTCCGATGCCTGTCAAGGGAGGCACCATCCCTACCCCCTTGCGGCCCCCTGGTGATGACGTCATCATGTCGCGACGCGATCGGCGTTGCTTGTCACCGCCCCCTGTCATTTCGATGTCGGGCGGTGGACTGAAAAGAGAGAGAGAGTGAGGAATATTAGAATTTTAAAAAGTATATTTGGCTATAGTGAGGTCCACGTTATGATGGCAGTGGAGAAAGATAGAAGAACAACGTCTTGAACAACGAACAACTCTGTCTTGTCAATAGACGGTAGCTGATACAACTTTATTGATATAATATCAACTGTTCATTCTATATTTTGTTCTTAACTGATTCAAACAATAAAATTGATTTGAAAAAAACAAATATAGGAGTGAAGAGATAGTAGAAAATTCATAATAATAGTGTTTTGAATTGTAAATTAAGTGTGTAATTGAAGAATGTTAAGTGACACATAACCTAGCTACATTTGGACTGTTGTATGAATTAGAATTGGAACCGTTTTGGGCTTATAAGCCTGTGGTACTTTTCTGTGAGTTGTGTAATTCTGAATGATTGAATAAATAAATAGATGAATAATCTACACCATAACAAACTGGCCATTTACTGATGAAAGTAGAATGAAATACAGTACTGTAATGAAGACAAATAGGATATTAGAATACTTTATCGAATACTTTATTACTTTAATACTTTAATAGAATAAATAATACTTTAATACTTTTCAATACTTTATAAGAAAATTTTATCGAATCAAAATAGCGGTGTGCTCGGGAGAGAAATAATATTTTGTTATATTGGAATGGAGAGACTAGATTGAACTACTGCACAATAGAGTCCCTAATCTTTGTCTTGATAACTTGATAACAAGCCCGTACTGATGATGCATTTTTCATTACATTTTTGTAGGATCTGGAGAATATATTTCATCTCATCTTCTTTGAATGTCGTACCGATAGTAAGGTTCAGTGAAGAAAGATAGCAGAGCAACTTAGTATCAACAGATTATGGAAGTTTATTAATACTCCTTGCAAACCATGTACATTTTATTATAGGCTACTCTATTACACACATAATATTATGCGTTTTGAATTCTCTGATTCTCGTTCACTAGAGTGAGGTCCACGTTGTAATGGCAAGAAGAAAGATAGCAGAACAACGTTGCCGATCCTCTGTCTTCTCAATGCCTTCTATAGACAGTAGCTGATACAGGTTTATCAATGTAATAATATTAACTGTTCATTCTCGTTTATAACAATCATTATATTTTATTAAGCAAGAAATTATATTTTTCTATAATTTCATAATAAGGATGAAATATTTTTTTAATCAATTATTAATTCTACATTGTTAAACGATGATCTGGTATTAGAGCAAAGCGAGAAAGATAAAGTGCTATTAGCTTTGTTAAATGATAGACAATGATAGCAATAGCCTACCATTACACTGCCATTATAACGTGTACCTGATTATAGTTGAGCTGCCCACACTATTCTCTATAAAAATATTTTAATATAATTTAAATATTTTTATAAAAATATTAAACTGTATCTCATCAAATTTCGTTAGATCTACAGAATATATAATTTTCCTTATCATTTTTGAATGTCGTTTGAATATAGTTTAAATGTCGTTTGAATGTCGTACCTAGTAGAGCATCCCACACTATTTCCCATGACAATATTAAACTATATCTCATCAAATTTCGTTAGATCTACAGAATATATAATTTTTCTTATCATTTTTGAATGTCGTTTGAATATCGTTTCAATGTCGTTTCAATGCCGTACCTAGTAGAGCAGCCCACACTATTTCCCATGACAATATTAAACTATATCTGATCAAATTTCGTTAGATCTACAGAATATATAATTTTCCTTATCATTTTTGAATGTCGTTTGAGAGTCGTTTGAATGTCGTACCTAGTAGAGCTGCCCACACTGCTGATGCTAGCTCCGTCGGCAACGCGTCGTTCGCGTGTGTCGTCGATGTCTGACGGATCCGAATCGGAGAGCCGAGATGTCGTAGAGGGAGGCGACAGGTGATCGGTAGGAGTCAGGGCTAGGTCGCCATCGTCCATGACACCCTGAAAACAGCACAAAATTATTGGTCAAAAACGGGATTTCAATGAAAAAACCTCATCTTCAATGGAGGAAAATTCAATTTTATCTACTAATGTTTCATCTAGTCGATTCATCATAAAACACTAGGTCCCCATCGGCCATAATACTCAGAAAAATCCCACAAAATTGGTCAAAACACGACTATTGCAATGCAAAAAACTCGTCTTAAATGTGGAAATTTCTATTTTTGAGAATTCCTATAGTCGATTATTTATGGAAAGAGAGCAAACACTTGAATAAAAATTCAAGTTCATTCATTGAAATTCAATTATTTCAGTAAATCAATGTTTTATTCCAATAAACACAATACAATACACATAAAAGAAATCAAAACACAAGAACATCACAATCAAAAATAAATTTCTAATAAGATACACAAATAGGCTTCATGGTGTGGTGTGCTGAAAAGAGAGAAAGGAGAAAAAATACCTAGCCAACTATGGTTTCCCATGTAATAGGCAGGTAGAGGGTATAAAAATAAGGAAAGAAGGGTGAAGAGGAGAAGAAAAAGGGAAGTATTGGAGAAGAAAGTAGGATTGAAGAGAAAAAATATGAGCAAAAATTGTAAGCGAATCGACTTTCAACAAAATGTATCATCTAATAGAATCAGCCTAGCAAACAGTAGTTTGAGCAGAAATCTCGAGATTCATACGTCGATATGGAAGAGAAAGTTACTGTATGTCCAGGTTTTTATTTCTAGTTTAGTTTTTCTACTAATCTTAGAGTCTATGAGGAAGTGGTCCGGAATAATGTTTATTATTTCAGTCCCTATATTGACCAACTGTTTCCTTAAACATTCAATATTGGTGTGATATTCAAATTCAAATTCATTTATTTGCCATAAAATAATACAGATTGATAAAATAAATATTCTAACTTACAAAATGGCACTACCGGCAAAGAAAACTTGTGCGCCGGCAGTGAGTTCGAACAACTAGGTACAGCAAACATGTCAATAGAAAGGAAAAGAGCTTATTCAAACCACTGAAAAAACTAAAATCATGGAAACCAGGTCACATCTCAATACTTACAAACGATAAGACGAAGTAACAAAATCACAAGCAAATGACAAACTTAAAAAGACCAATTCAAGGAAGCCATGACAATTTTTTTTTTCAATTTATAACACAAGAATGAAAACACTACATAATGGATATAGATAATTTAAAATAATCATTTATCCTAATCCAATCCAGTATAAGATTCATCATGGATTTTGTAATTCTATTAATAATGAATTCAGTTGGGACTTTATTTATAAACAAGTAACACTGATATTCAAACTGACGTCTACATACACTTAAGCTGATATGTGACATATTGCAAGTGGGCCTTGAATGGTGATTATCTACAATTGAATTTAAAGTGCGAGGAAAAAAGGATTTATATTTTATCAAGTATTCAATAAATCATGGTTTTAATATATAATTGTCATGGAAAAAGTAAAAAATTATTCAAATGAATATCATCAGGTACAATATGGCAACAATAATAAATTATATTCAATGCAAATCCTCATCAATTATATCTATTAATATTACATGAAAATTAACCAACATTTCTCACATTTGATTGAATTTCAAGAAATAGGAGTAGTTTGGGCAAATTCTTTTTTTTTCTCGAATGATTTTGTATTCGGTTTGGACAGTAATGGATTAAATGATAATAGGATTGAATTATCTTCATTGTTTCAATTGTATTAATAGTATTGTTGTAATATAATTGTATATTAATATTGTCATTCAATTGTATTCATTTCTTGTTGTAGTATTCTAATTCGTATTGTTATTGTTTTTGATGAATAAGAATTTGATTTGAATAGATGTGAATAGATGGTTTGAATGCGAATACTTACATGAGGCGGATAGACAACCTCATGGGGTCCCAGGTGAAACCAGTCAGGTTCATTGTCCAGTAACGCTACGCTCAGTTCCACTAAAACCTGTAAACAAAACAGATGTTATTATTGTATGAGAAACACTAAATTTTATCAACCACAGTTTAATAGATAGAGTCAAATGCTGCTTATCAAGTTATGGAGAGAGTTTTCAATGAAATACTCCTTTCGACTAGCCTGCAAGCGATAAAGAAAAATGTAGATACACTTAAATTAGAACAACACAATAAAATAGAAAGAATTGAATATGATTATCATCAGTACTACCATAGGGAAACAATAGCGTTAGTAGATATCCCATGGTATAGGGCGTTTATGTCGCAACTTTTAATGTTATCTCAAGCCAATTACTGTCGATTTTTACTATTTTGAGCGGGTGAGAGTGTATGAACGGCACAATATGAGAGACTACCAGCGTCATAAAGCTTCACGGGAAAGAACTACGTGGACTATCGGCTTGAGATAACAGTAAAAGTTGCGACATAAACGCCCTATACCATGGGATAACTACTTATGCTATTGTTTCTCTATGGTAATACCCAGTTTCCAATGAGTAGATTGAGAAAACAGTACAATTAAATGGACTAGAACCTTCCAACAAGGTTGATTCTATCAGGGATAACCTTCAGCTGACCAAATGCTTTTGACACAACCGTTATTTTTGAAATTCAGCTAAGGAAAATCTTATATGATTGAATTGATGAAATATCACGGATCAATAAAATAGAATCCACCGAAATGATTTCAGCCTTCAATACTTCTGGAAAGCAAACTATTATTACAATAATGAGATTAAAATTAAAAATGTCATATTCATATTGACCCGAAAACTGTTTGTACCATGAAACTAAGAACTGAATAATAAATACTGAAGAACAGTTAATTGAATGTCATCCGCTATGAAGACTTTCTATAGTATTCAAAATGTTCACCAAAATAACTTGAACTCTCAATCACTACTTCGTTCATCAGTTCATTCAGTACTATAAATATGAATTACATAGGCTACATTATCAAAAATTACGGCAATATTTCACAACGACAATATTTTAGAGATAAGATAAGATAAGATAAGATATTTTTTATTGCCAATAAACATATACAGTGCAGTAATAGGCAAAAGTCACAATACAAACAGTACAATAAAAATAACATAATCATATCACTGGCGGAAATCACAATACAAACAAAAGATTACCAAGTGACAATACAACCAAAAACTGAATCAACCGAATACAATCAAACAATAAAACAAAACACAAAACTAACTAAAACACTCAACACTGTACCACAAGTGTAACATTATCACAATATGCTTATTTTATGAAAAATTCTTATACAAACTCTACTCTGCTAAACATTAATAACAATATCACCTTCAAGAAACTCTTCCACTGTATAGAAGGACTTAGATGTAACCCACTTGCTAACGACCATCCTGAAACGACCAACTGGAAGCGCTCTAATTTCTAGCGATGATTATTGACTGAATTCTCCACTCAAATCTTATTTTCCAACAAGATGGGGTGTCATCGTGACGAAATATCATCAGCCAATGAGAGCTTGATGTGGGCATGGACTTGTACTAAGAAACCGATGAGGGGAAGTGTACTCGCTTGTGATTGGTCGATGTTTTGTAAGAGGCAGTAGCTCTCTCAGCTAACATTGGAATCAGCATTCATCAATAGAATTGGAGAGTTAGTGCGATAGAGAGGAAGAGCTATTAATTAGAGAGGAAGAGCAATATTAATGGGTAATTGACCGAGCGAAGTGAGGTCTAAGATCCAAGTCGACGGTTTGGTATTTCTCTTAATGTTTAAATGTTTAGGTTTATATGTTGCGCATTTACGGCAAAACGCGCTAATAGATTTTCATGAAATTTAACAGGTATGTTCCTTTTTTAATTACGCGTCGACGTACATACAAGGTTTTTGGAAATTTTGTATTCCAAGGATAATATAAAAGGAAAAAGGAGCCTCCTTCATACGCCAATATTAGAATAAAACTCAGACTAAGAATTATTCATCATATAAATCAGCTGACAAGTGATTACACAGAGATGTGTGGAGAAGCCAGTCTATTGCTGTATTTCCATAACGTCTATAGTTTCAATCAGGTACTTGTGGATGAGAATACTGCGCGAGGTCTACTGTTCACAGAACTACTAGGTATAGATCCTTGTTGTCTTTTAGATCCCTTATTCTGAAACTGATTTGTAATTCTGAAATTGATCTCCAACTCTTAACTGATTTCTAATATTATGAAACTGATTTCTAATTCTAGAAATGATTTCTAGTTTTGAAATTGATGTCTAACTCTTATACTGGTTTCTAATGATTTGTTTCTATTCCCTCACCTCTCCTAAGAAGTCATTGGCTCCGAACCGGACATAATCCCAGACGGTGACTTCTACTATTCTAAGTTTGAGATCGGCGCGGCGCACAGACGTGTAGATGAAACTCTGATTCCACTTGGGGTCGTTTGTGTTCGCCAACGTTTTCGTTCGTCGTTTCGATTTTTCGCTGAAAAACATAAAAAAATCAAACGTTATGATAGTTTTAGAGATTGTGAGCAATTCTCTTTTGGGAGTATGATGTTGACATGACCTGTACATCATTATAATAGGAATATTTGATTCGGCTCTGAACCATCAGAAACATAGGGATTAAAACTTATTCTTATAACTTAACTTTATTCTTGGACTTTAACTTAACTTGGACTTTATCCTTCTTGGGATTTTAACTTATTCTTATAACTTAACTTTATTCTTGAACTTTAACTTAACTTGGACTTTATCCTTCTTGGGATTCTAACTTATTCTTATAACTTAACTTATTCTTGGACTTTCAACTCATTTATTGAAGATCTATCATGGAACAAAATTGAGTGAAAACTTTAAACACATTAAACTAATAATTTATTTTTTTATTGCGGATGATGCCCACATGAGGTTTTTGCTTGTGCGTGGGTAATCAAGTGTGCTTTAGTGAATGTAATGAACAAAGGTCCATGTAATCGGCGGGACTCGAACCCACGAACCAGCCGGTGCAAGCAGACTGAAGTTTGTAACGGTCCTTACCACTAAATCAACCCGGCCGGCAACTATTACAACTATTACCCGGCCGGCAATTATGATACATAATTGAGTGAAATAACAGTACGTTTAATTGATGTTAATTCTTCATATAGACGTAGTAGAGTGCTAAAAAAACACAAATTCTACTTGGATTGTTTCATTTCTGGCAACATTACGGAGCTAGAAAGAGATGGCGCAATCTGCTTTGTCGAATGATAGACAAGGTTAGCAACACCAATGTTGATCAAATACTGCCATTATAACGTGGACCTCACTATAGTCTGCAAGTTGTCATTTTAGTATTAAAACTTGATGATATTATGTAATATTTACAGTTGTGTTGTGAGTGATGTTGTGGTACTTTTCCATAATGAGAACACAAGTTTTAATAATTGTCAATTGTCAATTGACAATTTCAATTTGTGTTTTCATCCTATTATATTAAGCGAGCAATTTCCGTATATCTGTTTATATTTTTATATCTGGCTATTTATGTTCAACGGATTTCGAAAACGGCTCTAACGATTATCACGAAATTTGGAACATAGTACGTTTATGGTATAAAAATTCGATTGCACTAGGTCTCATCCCTGGGAAAACTCGCTGAAGGACATGAAAAATATAAAAATTATTCATCCTTGGAAAAACAGATTTTAATTTAGTCGACTGTCGAAACAAAAGATGCGTGTGTGGGAGAGAGACCGAATTATTTTCAGCTGTGTAATCAATCAGCGAGAAATTTTAGCGATTTGATTAAAATAATCTGATTTGTTGACATGACATGATAATCATTCTAAACTAGAGTATATCATAATTTTCAAAGTTATTCATTATTCGACAATTTTAAGTGATTAGTGAGTGTTATTTTGTTATTCAATTTGGTTTGTAAATAATGTATATTAGAGCTTTTTTGTTTTTGAATGTTTGCACTGAACCTTGATTCAAGTAAATGGGACATAACCTACTTTCTGGACTATTTATAGTGTATGAAT